>NC_056726.1:885476023-885591023 GCF_019279795.1 Protopterus annectens | reverse complement strand
ACCACAGTTTATATCCTGTCTGTACAGAGCACTACAGCAGCGCTCATGTTTTAGTGAAAAAAAAAAAAAAACTGTAGCAATCAGTTGCTAAAGTGCTGAAGTTTGACCTCAAATGTAATACCAGTTTTTAAAAACTAGTATTGCATTAAAGAACGATCGGGATCAGCTGATCGCACCATCAACACTTTCCATCCAGAGCAGTTGCCTCTTTTATCCCTCTATGTTACTGGGTTTACAGGGAAGAATAGAAAGCAAGTGTGTGTTTATTTTTTTATGCATGCCTGATGTTTGTATATATTAGAAGCCTCAGGTGCAGTCACAAAAGAATACATTTAAATTAAAGGAAAATACTACCTTACAACAACAAAAAATCTATTCCTTTCACCCTTTCTTTTATGAGCATTTTTTGCATCTCAAAATCATTCTGACTGCTTCTTATAGAATTTTAATATGTTTTCTGCAAAATGTGTTTGAACTTGCATGAGCACACAAGCATTTTTAAAAGCTTAAAACCATTTTTTAATTACGCCAATTTCTGTTTAATTATCACATCATAGACCTTGCCTCAGCTTACCAAACATTACAGGGGCTTTGGCTACATGAGCCAATATAACCCAACAATTGTTCTTCCTGGAATAGCACAATAGGCTTCAGACTCAAAAAGTATGGAAAAAGAAACCCATCAGCTGTTCATATCATCTTTACTGTGGTAGCAAATCCTTCTTTTTCAGGTGGGTTATGCAACTCTTTTGAGAAACAGTGGGGAGTGAAATTTGTGTTGGCCTGAGATATGTCCAGGCTGCAGGTAGGTGTTCTAGTAGTGTGGTGGAGGTGGTGGTTTGTGTGTGTATGTGTGTGTGTGTGTGTATACATGTCTGTTATAATCTGCAAGACTTACTTTTACTGTTAAGCCTGATCATTCATTTAGTAATAAATCTAAGTTTCATTTTCATATTAAGCATTTCACTGAATTTGATTTTTTTTTTGTGTGTGTGGGGGTCAGACAGTATTATACAGGCTTTCCATGGTTCTGTTAAGGAGGTTGATAGACCTTCAGCATGTGCACTACTGCATAAAGATGAACAGTCTAATTTCATGCCATTGCTGACTTTGAGATTTGACTAACCAACGGACGTACCTTCCATTTGATTTCCCTTTGGTTCTGCTAGAGGGAGACAGTTTTTCATGAGCATTTGCCATCACCTGTAGCATTGCCAAATGTAAAGAAGGAATTTTAGTAAACTGGACTTATTTTTTTTTCTTTTCTGCTGCAGAGGTAAGGCTTGCATTTTTTCTGCTTTTGAAATAGTGCTTGCCCAAATACTGAGATGTCTATATTACATTTTGCCAGAAAACAGTAGATGCTAAGTATATAAGGACTAAAAGACCGGCATCACTGGTAACCTGTTTCCACAGTGTTTCTGTGGTATGTCTACAGTGACACTTGTATCAGTTACAAATTTACAGACTTAAAGTTTGAATATTACTGATAGACACATTGTATAATTTCATTTCTTTGTCTTAATTTCTCCTTGAGTGCTTTGTCTTTGCTTATACTATACTGTACCATTTCTCTTCCTTCTCTTCAACATATGAGGCTTCAACTTTTAGAAGATGGAGCAGTGCTTTTGATTTTGGCTTGTGGTCATTATCTGCTACAGAAAACACTACTGAATCAGTGCATCATGTTTATATATGTACAGACTCAGGAGCGTGATTTCCATTTTTTTTCCTTGCGTGTATTATTTTTGTGTAGATTTTGAACATCACTGGTATGTATTTTTTTAATGTTTTGGTCACCAACAACCCAGAGAGATGAGAGGTTTCTCCCAAAGGAGAAAGGATCCTGTCTGTATGTTGGCAGCAGGGACAAGAGTTAGGGGACAGTGTAATTGTCTCAGCAGTCACATTAATGATGGAGAAGGAATTCTGAGATGCATTCTGAATGACTGTCCCCAAACAATGCAAGTGCATGCTTGTGTGTGTAGGTGCATGCATATGTACACACATACACACACTCACGCACTTGCTAGTATGCAGTGAATGCAATGAAAGCTAGCTCTTTGTGCTCTCATGTGTAGGTTATAGCTACATCCACACTGCCGGCTTGTACCATGCATGATAATCTTACCCTTATTCCCCTTCAGATCCAGGCTTAATTTTCCTGTGGTAGGAAAGCCCTTTCCTTAAGTAACAAGAGACAATTTTAGCTGCATCTTGGATGCTACTCAAGACTGGTCATTATAGGAACAGGTGAATTCCTGGCTTTGCAACAATGGGTCATTTCCATTGCTTATTCTCAATATGTTTATGTCCCGTTGATTTATTTTTTATTTTGCAATGTAGAGGAATTAGATTGGAAATGGGATAATGCCATTTTTACTTGTGGCTGATACTGGGGTGCTTTAGCATTGGGAGTCCCTAGATTCAACACTGCTTTAGAAAAAAATGGGTAATAAAGGTCCTTGATCCTGCCTGCATTATTCTTACTGGATTTTTTTTTACAGCAACTGCTGTGGCAGTTTCTGCCAAAAGTGTGATGTTCTTCATGTTTCACTGTTGCAGTCATTACATTTGGGTAATCTGCTGGCAGGTTGCCCTCAGTCGGCCTGATTAACAAAATCTTGGGTCTTGCGTCGGTTGCTGTCCCTTCTTCCATGACGTCAGGGGTATAAAACATGCAGCCAACCCCATTACATCAGTCTTTCTTGCCGTGCGGTGCCCGAAGCAGAAGCAGTTCGCAAGTGCCGGTCGGCCGACCTCTGAAATTTTCGTTTTCGAGTTCAGTACCGAAGTCTTCAACTAAAAACTAAGTACCCTGTTGGGGAAACTTTTTCTTGCTCCTTACCGATGTCAGTAAAAGTTAATAATTGCATTACTTGTGGGAAGCAAATACCTCATAAGGATTTTCATTTGTACTGTATTCCTTGCCTAGGCCCTGATCATAATGTACCTTGCTGTCGGTTTTGTGCTAGATTTAATCAACGCACTATTAAACGTCGGTATATTTTTGCTTCTAAATATTTTGGTTCACGATAAAACTATCCAGAAATGACATTGGTTAGCAATCCGACTACCGGAATACCTGAAAAACGCAAAGAAAAAGACAGAGACAAACCGTCGAGGTCCAAAACTGACGACAACGCTTCTCCTAAGCCAGTTGCTGGTTTGCCGGTACTCAGTGAGGCGCTTTCTCAGCCCCTGATACCCACTACTTTTGATTCGCAGGCCTCTACTGAGACCCATTCGGAGTCCGGTATGCTGCGAGATGCTTTAAGTATTGAACCCGTGGATGTCTGTACCTTAGATGGGTCTGGAGCCGCTGTGCAGGCACCAGCTTCTGAGGGTGTTTTCAGGCCTAAAGATTTGTATATTAAACCAATGCCATCTTCAAAACTAAGGCCAAAATGTACTTCTATGTCTACAAAAACTATGCTTGGGCCACGTGTGCAGGCCCCAATGCCTAAAAAACAAATGATCAAAATGGCTGAAGATTTAATTACCTTGATCAGGGGTAGCCATCCCCCTCCTGCTAAGAGGCGTAGGCAAGGCACTGACTATGAATCTTCAGATCAGGTTTCTATTTCTTCTGATTCTTCTTCTGAACAGGATTTATCGATACCTCCTTATGAGGACTCTGATGCAGAAGATTCCATCCCTTTTGCTTCTCCCCCTGAGGATTTCTCTTGTGGAGAAACTTTACATACCTTAAGGGAACACTTCCACTGAGAAAGTCAGGATTTTTCTGAATCTAAAAAGAAACTTAGGGATTTTCTTCTTCTTCCTCAGCATAGGCCTTTGGCTATACCTGTTCTAGACATTGTTGATGATGATTTTTTCAGAATCTAGTATGACTCCTGATTCTCTGCCTCCGGCTCCTAGTAAGCCAGACAGATACTACAGGGTTCCTGACTTCCACAAATTCCTTTCCAAAAACCCTACTGCTGATCCAACCATTTCTTAGGGTCCCAAGGGTGTTAAGGCCTCTACTGCTAAAAATCCTACCCCTTCTGATAGAGATTCCAGGGCGCTGGATAGATGGGGTAAGAAGGTTTTACACGTCTGCAGCCTTGGCAATCAGGGCTTTAAACTGTCAATTTCATATGCTTAAATATCAACAGCATGTCATGGGACTACTTGAACAGAAAATGATGTTGATCTTTGACTGTGTCGAAAATAAATAGTTGCAGGATTTATTACATTCAGCTAAACAATTTGGAAAACATACTTTGCAATGTGGTTTTGATTCTTTGGAGGCCTCCTGCAGGGCTGCTGTAACTGGATCTATGCTAAGAAGGCATGCTTGGCTCCAACAGCAAAATCTGCCTGACCGTGTTAAAGCAAAATTGTTGGATGCTCCTTTACAACAGGACAGTCTCTTTGGTAATAAGACTGAAGAAGCTTTAAAAAAGATGGAAGATAAAGCTAAATCTGTGCAAACTGTGAAAGATTTCTTACAAGTGCAGCCACCCAGATTTAGTAGGCACTGGCCTACTAAGAACTGGTCCTTTCCAGTTCCCTCAAGAGCCGCTTAAGTCAAATCCAGACATTCCAAAGGCTCCAGGTTTCAGTCACAAGGAACTTTTAGAACAAAACAATGGGATGCCTCCACCTCCAAATCTGGAAGCAACAAGGCACCTCCCAATGGTAAACAGTCTCAATGACCTTCCCCTACAACCACCAAGCACTTACCTTTTGGCCGCCCCTTTGAGGGGGAAAACTGGCACTTCATACACGAAACTGGCAACTGATTACCCAGGACAAATTGGTTTTAAATATAGTATCCCAGGGATACAGAATTCATTTCCACACGTTGCCAATCCTAAACGGATGGCCAGATCTGCCTCCAAATCAGCGGGCAGAGGCCCAAAAACAAGTTCTGTCTCTCATGAATATGGGGGCTATTCAACCAGTACCAGAAGAGGAAAAGGGACAAGATTTCTATTCAGGACTTTTCCTGGTACCCAGAAAAGACAAATCATGGCATCCAATTCTGGACTTATCCATTCTAAATACATTTCTGGACATTCCAAAATTCAAGATGCTGACTCTTCAACAGTTACTACCTATGCTAGGCAAAGATGCCTGGTCGGTCACTCTAGACTTAAGAACTTAAGAGGCTTACCTGCATACGGGGGGGGGGTGTGCTATTGGACTGCCGGACTGCAGCCCCCCCCCAGCTGTAAAAATAAAGAAAATAAAGAAAATTAAAGAAAATAAAAGATTAAAAAAAAATTAAAATTTCGCGGACTTTCGTGCAGACTGTTTCAGCAGCAGTCCGGATTGGGAAACATGTATGAGCAGAGATCCCGCTGGAAACGGATCCGGATCGGACTGCAACATCAGCAGGCTGGAGTCTCGTCGGGGGAAGAACATCTCGCGTGGTGGACGTAATACACGGGCAGCTAGTGGATTTAATGGCACGAAGTGATCTACATCGCTCCAGGTAAGAGAGGTGTGTGTGTGTGTGTGTGTGTGTGTGTGTGTGTGTGTGTGTTTGGTTGCAGTGTGTTTGTTGTCAGCAAATGGGGACTACATCTTCTTGAAAAAGGGGGAGGCTTTTGCCATTTATTGCTCTACAAGCAAATCTGATGGTTCTTATCACTGCAACATGTGCTCATTATAGAGATTTATTAACAGTGGCTTAAACATGAACTTGGCTCACCTTGACAAAGACATTTGGAGTTAATAGCCACTGTATGTTCAGTTGCAGTGGTGGTGTTCACATTGTGATATGGCTCTCTTGTCGTAGTTTCTATGTGAGAAAAGCTTCGGTGAAACTATTGATAGTGTTTTATAAGCATTTATAAACAAGAAGAAAAAATAAAAAATGTCCTCTTCACAGGCATGTATACTACGAACACTTTAAGTTCCTTTTTTGTTACTGACTATGTCAAGCTGGACTGCAGGAGGAGAATCTGAAAATCTGTTAGAATCTTGTGAAGTACAATAGCAGTTCAAACTTTGAGATGACGGACTTGTGCTTTCAAAGATCATGTTAATAAGATATTCCCCTTGAAGCTGACACCACTTAAATAATAACATGTTTCTACATTTCTAACCAGCATTCATTGTAAAAAATACAGACACACACACTCACACTCACACACACACACTCACACTGACACACATGCACACACACGCATACAGACATGCACACACGCGCACACTCATACACACACACACGCACATATATATTTATATAAACTGTATGTATTTGCCACTGATGTGTAAAGTATTTCTTGTTATGGTATGTTTGTGTTAAAATGATAAACTGGAATCTCACTGAACTTTTTCAAATTATTTTAATTAATGGTTTGATCATTACTGCAATAATTTGACTGGTGTAGTTTGTTGTTGTACAATATGAAAGGTTTTGTATTTAACTGCTTGGGCTATAGATTTTGTTTTTGTCAGGAAGTTTTTTGCAGGTGTAAGTTTAAGCTTTTTATAATTTAACAGTCTTTCACATACTGGGATGTGTTTTTTTCTTTTTTGTTGCTACTTGTGTGACTAACTTGCATAATGTATGTTCTCTGAGGCGGACAATGACTGTTACCAAGGATGGTGTAGCTGCAGATCAAACAGGGCACATCATCAGAGAAACAATAGGAAACAGTAAACCCATCTGCATTATTGTAACATGAGTATTCTTTGAAAAAAGCTCTGTCTTGAACTTGTTAAGAAAAACTGCTGACTATACCTACCACTGTCAATGTGTTTCTCTCATTGCATTGCATTTTTACAACTGGCACTTCACTGCTCTCCATTTGCCATCATCTTCCCATGAGAGAGATTGTATTAAAACTGCTCTCATCACACAACCTGCGGCTTATGCTGCTGTTATACCGTAACATTGGGCATACAGAGCTGTCACCCAAGTAAAGTTAAATAATCACCTGACAAGGTTGTCACTTTAAAGTTTGATACCCAAATGCTTACATTATACCAGGGGCGGCCCGTGCTATTGGACTGCCCCCCCCAGCTGTAAAAATAAAGAAAATTAAAGAAAATAAAAGATTAAAAAAAAAATTAAATTTAATGGCACAAAGTGATCTACATCGCTCCAGGTAAGAGTGTGTGTGTGTGTGTGTGTGTGTGTGTGTGTGTGTGTGTAAATACCCCAGTTGCTATATACTGGTGGCTAGAACAAACTCATGGTGGTGTGGTAGGGAATACCTCAGGCCTGAACCCTGTACCTTGTATGCAGGTGTTAAGGACCTGAATTCCCTACCCACCACCATTTGTAAAAAAAAAAAGCTGCAGATTTTTGCCCCATATTTGATCTGATCTGTTCCTCATAATATCTGTGGTTTCTAAATGTTTATTTTATTATTTTATTTTACATTTGTTGACCGGGCTAGTCTAGCTGGAAGAATTTCCATTTTCAGTAGAGGCCCGGGGAGAAAAGCTCCACAAAGTGAGATACATTCTAAGAAGAAGTAAAAAAGTTTACACACACAAATTGTTATATAAAATGTACTAACAGTACTAATAATAATGAACATCTAAGAGTTAGTAATAGAGTTAGCAAGTAAAAACATATAAAAATAAAAATAAAAGATAACACTCTTATGTGTAAAATACTAGTACAGGAGTTAGTTACTATGACTACTCCATGCAGTTCAATTCTCAATTAACAAGTAGTGACAAAAGAATTGATTGGATTTATATGGAAAGGCAAGGGTAAGGGGAAATAATGAGGATGGGAATAAGGGTTTTGTTGGGTAGTAATAGAGATAGACTAATCAGGTTTATGACAGGAGCAAAGCCAGTGATTTTGGAAATGCGTTTTAATGTTTTGTTTGAAGAGGGGCAATGAAGTTATCTTTGTTAAGCTAGTGGGTAACAAATTCCATTGTGACCCAATAGCATTGGTAAATAGAGAGTCACCAGCATTATTATTAGACTTTGTTGAACTTGTCAGAAGTTTGCTGGATGAGCGGAGAGAGTTGAGATTTTTATGGGGTTATGAGTTGAGAGAGTATTGGGGTGTTATTAGGTTGGTATAGTATTTTATGGGCAATGCAGAGTTGATGGATTAAAAGATAGTTTTGAAACTCAGGCCAGCCTAGAAGTTGTAAGTTGAGGCAGTGATGAGTTCTATAGGGATTACCAGTAGCAAAGCGGGCAATGTTATTATAGCAGGTTGTCAGTTTGCTAAGGCTGGTTTTGAGGTTAGTGAAGATAGGCAGCATATAGAAGAGTTGATATAAGATGAGAGTGAGCAATCCTTGTTCTGGTAGGTGGTGTAAGAAAAGGTCTGATTCGATACAAGGATCCTATCTTTCTGTTAACTAATTTTATGGAGTTGTTAATGTGTAGGTGAAAGAGTTTATTGTCAATTGTAACGCCTAATAATTTAGTTGAAGTGTCGGGTAAGATAACAGTGGCGCTGTTCAAGAGATGGAGAAATTTAAAGGGAGGTTCTAGCTGTGGGAGAAAATAGAAGAAGTTTGGTTTTTTGGCATTTAGTAAGAGGAAGCGATTAGAGAACCATGTTTCTACTGTAGTGAATACTTTTGGGTGAGAGGTTAGTTCTGGGGTAGAAGGAGCTGAGCAAATGAGTGTTGAATCATCTGCATATTGAATGCAGGTTGCTTGAGGATTGTAGTTTGAAGATCATTAATGAAGATGGAAAAAGAAGTGGGCCGAGGATAGAGCCTTGAGGAACCCCAGTGGAAACAGGCAGTAGAGATGAGATGTGATTGTCCCAGAGAACAGCTTGTTTTCTGTCAGTGAGGTAAGATTTAAACCATTTAATAGCTGGGGATCAAGTGAGATGGATTCGAGTATTAAGTAATAAGGGTGGTTTACCATATCGAATGCTTTGGAGAGGTCAATGAAGAGGGCGAAGAGAGTAGGTTGTTATTACGGTTCTGGTTTATAGTCTCTACAAAGGAAAGTAGGGCAGTGGTAGTACTGTGATGTGGTCTAAAGCCATGTTGGCAGTTAGCTATTATGTTATGTTTTGAGAGATATTATGCGAGTTGAAGGTGGATACATTTTCCATAATTTTGGACAGCGGTGAGAGGAGGCGATGGGCCTATAGTTGGAGTAGTCGGTTGAGTTTCCACCTTTGTGAAGAGGGATTATATGAGATACCTTCCATACTTGAGGATGATTCCTTCACTAATTGTCCTATTTATAAGAATAGATATGGGATATGCAACAACCTTAGCAGCCTTTTGAAGAAAAAGGGAAGGGAGTTTATCAGCAGAGGGTTTACAAGGTTTTAGCTTAATAAGTAGCCTGAGAATATGTGATGTGGGGATAGGCTGTAGGAAAAGTTAAAAGAGGAGTTGGTTGGTTTACTCAGAGGACAGAAGTTGTTAGCATTAAGTTGTTTAGCTAGTGCTTGGATAGTTTCCGTGAAGAATGAGTTAAGAGCATCTGCAGTCTGTTGTGGGGTATCAGGGTCTGCATTTAGTGGGGAAGGTGTTTTGGAAGTTCCTGGTGAGAGGAGTTTATTGATTGAGGACCAGAAAAGTTTAGAATTGTTAAGATGGGTTTGTTGAAGGTCAATGTAGAATTTCTTTTTATCAGCTATGACTGCTTTTTTAGTTAGATTTCTATGCTGTCTAAAGAGTTGGAGATCTGTTTTATTTCTGTGGGATCTCCAGATGGCCCAGACTTTATTCCTAGCGAGAATAAGATTTTTAGTTTCATGGGAGAGCCAAGGAGCTGTATTGGATTTTATTCTAATAGCACGTTCTGGTGCATGTGTGTCAAGAATGGATAGAAATATTTTGTTAAAATGTAGTACTGCATCTTCAAGAGGAAGTGTTTTTAGTGGGTTCCAGTTACAGCTGAGTTCGGCTTGAAATAGGTCAGGATTAAAATGTTTGATGGTGCGTATTTTTCTAGTAGTGTGGGGATTTGGACAGTCAGTTTCTTCTCTTCTCATAAAAGTTAAGGAGTGGTCACTAACATCGTCTGGCAAGGTTCCTACTTTATAATTAGTTTTGGTCTGTTTATGAGTATCCAGTCTAAAATGCTTTCTCGATTAGTGTGTTTATTGAGCCTGGTAGTTAAGGTAATGGTTTGGGTGAAGCCGTGAAGGTTAATATGGGATGAAGGATAGTCTGCATTAATGCTATTCCAGTCTATGTTCAGGTCACCTAGAATAATGGTTTCCTGTGGATAAGTAGTTGATAAGCAACTAAGATAATCTTCGAGTATTGGAATATTGTTACCAGGAGGCAGGTACAGACAGATGATATATATGGATTTTTTGGAATTTAATTGGAGTTTGGCTATGATGGATTCTATCTTGCTATCTTGAGATGATAGGGGAGGAAGGTGAGTGATATTTAGGTGGTTTTAAAAAGAATAGCAACACCACCACCTTTTCTTTGAGACGATCGAGTCTTACTATGTTATAGCCTTGGGAATTATTTCAGTGTCTTTAGTGGTAGGTTTAGCCAGGTTTCAGAGAGGCATAGAATATCAAATGAATGTATGTGAAGGAGGGCATGTAGGTATGGTACTTTGTTGTTTAAGCTTTGGGTATTAAGATGTCCGATTAAGAAGCTGTTGTTGATTATGGGTGTATATACTGTGGGGGAAGAGAGAGATGGACCAGGGTTAGGGTGGATATCACCATCTTGAAGGGTAGGATTGCTACATTTGATATCCAGGTAGAGTTTATGTAAGGTTAGAGTTTTATTTTTGTTATAGGTAGTCAAGACATAGTTGAGATGTCTAAGTCTGTGGAATTTAGGTAGTTGAAAATTGGGGTTGATGAAGTAAAAGGATAAGAGATAAGTGGAGTGGTGACTGTAGAGGTGTGTTTATGTGGAAGGAGGGATAGAGTATCAAGAGATACCTTGTAAGAGGATAGGAGATAGATTGAGCATAGGGTGGAGTAGTAGGAATGATAGTGAATGCTGGCTATGCAGATAGGTAGCCATGGTAAGATGTGTTAGAGAAAGTAGAGAAGGCAATAGAGTGTATGGGAAGCAGGTTGTAAATGGGAATTCTACTGTAGAGTAGATGTAAAGGTAAAAAGGAATACGGAAGAGTGGACAGAAGAGTGTTGAGCATAAGCGTGAGATAGATAAGGAAGAGATGTAGAGAGTTGGAATGGGAAAAATACAGTGGGAGTGTGTTGAAGAGGTGGGGTATGTGGGAGGGATGACGTTTGAGCGGGAAGGAGAGGTATTGGAAGTGAGGGATAGGGAGTGGCTCACAGTACTATAACGTTAGGACCCGGGGTGGGTGGGAGTGGGGGTAGGGAGGGGCGGAGTGAGCCGTGAGGCTTACAGCAGGCTACCTAACAGAGGTGTAGAGCGGAGACAATCAGAAATGCTGGTAGGTATGGCAGGAGCAAACAGTATATGGAAGGAGGAGAAAGACAGGAGACCAAAAGTAGACCAGAGGAATAGAAATAGTTATACTGGAGTAAGTAAAGAACAAGCAGTAGGAGGTAAGGTCGAGAGGGTAAGGAGGAGCTGAGAGGTCAGGCAGAGTACTGGAGCAGTACCAGCACTATTAGTAGGGAGATAGGCAGGCGGAAAGATAGAATGTCGAGCTTAGGGAGATAGGGAAAGTAACTAAAACTTTAAGGCCAGATTCTAGGTATGAAGTAGTGAAAGGAGAAAGAGAATGAGGAGCGCCACCTAGTGGCTAGGGCAGGAAAGGGGAGAGTATCAAGGAAAAGAGTAATGTAAAGGCAGGAGTAAGGGGATAAGAGAGGGAGAGGTACGGCTGCTAGGCACACAAGCAGGGAACTAATACACTCTATAGGTTGGCTGAAAGCAGAGGCTAAAATCATCAGTGCAGAGCCCATAACATACTTTGGTTCCTTGATAGAGGACTAAATAAGGGAGGCAGATAGTCTTTCAGTACTGTAGGCAGGCAGGAAATCTTCCGTCACCTGAAGGGCAGGCAGGTCAATATTCAAAAGGGATTGAGTTGAGAATTATTTTGGTTCCTTGATAGAGGACTAAATAAGGAGGCAGATAGTCTTTCAGTACTGTAGGCAGGCAGGAAATCTTCCGTCACCTGAAGGGCAGGCAGGTCAATATTCAAAAAGGGATTGAGTTGAGAATTATTTTGGTTCCTTGATAGAGGACTAAATAAGGGAGGCAGATAGTCTTTCAGTACTGTAGGCAGGCAGGAAATCTTCCGTCACCTGAAGGGCAGGCAGGTCAATATTCAAAAAGGGATTGAGTTGAGAATTATCAGAGTAAGCGCATTAGGACAGGAGCGCACAGCAGCCAGGGACCTGGAAGGTGGAATATAGAGAAAGGAGTTGCAGTGCTTGATATTTGATGGTGCAGTGGTAGCATTGTTACCTCACAGCTGCAGGTTCTCAGGTTGATTCTTGGCTGGGGTGCCTTCTGTGTGGGGTCTGTATCTTCTCCCTGTGTTTGTGTGGGTTTGCTTTTGTGTCCTCCCATGTTACAAAGACATGTCTGCATTATTTTTTTCCTGGGCCTCTGCTGAAATTTGTTTTATTGTTCCAAGTCAGACTGTCCTGATTAACAAATGTTAAATAAAATTGACAGGCATTTGAATTTCAGACTTCAGGTTTCTGAATGTTTAATTCCTTGCATATTTGATGGTGCATTGTTGCCTCACAGCTATAGGTTTTCTGGTTTGATTCTTGCCTGGGGTGCCCTCTGTGTGGAGTCTGCATCTCATTCCTGTGTTTGTGTGGATTTGCTCTGGTGTCCTGCCATTTTACAAAGACATGTGTCTGCAGTATTTCTCCCTGGGCCTCTGCTGAAAATTGTTTTTGTTCCGTCAGAAGTAAAATTGACAGACATTTGAATTTCAGACTTCATATTCTTCAGAAAATACATAGTAACACAACCTTTTATGCTAGCAATTTTCGAAGTTTATAAGATGAATATTTGAAATTTGTCCTTATTTTTGGGACTGTATTACCCCATTATTGGCTTCCAGGTTTTTTGTGCTAAGGTTGACAGCTATGGCAAGAACTGAATTCACTGAATATGTTTGAGGGCTGTATTCCCTCATTACTGGGTTTGTCCAGGTGTTTTGTGCTAAGAGGTTGACAGCTATGGTAAGAACTGAATTCATTAAATGATAGCCATTTAAGTTTCAGTCTTCCGCTCTTTCACAAAGCAGCTGATTTGGCACACTGGTATTTTGCTCTGACTGTTTTGCACAGGGACCTTGGCAGTAAAATGTATGGTGGTAACACATTTTTCTTTCACAAAGCAGGTGATTTGGCATAGTGGTATGTTGCTCTGACTGTTTTACACAGGGACATTGGTAGTAAAATGTATGGTGGTAACACAGCATTTTTCTTTCACAAAGCAGCTGATTTGGCATAGTGGTATGTTGCTCTGACTCTTTTGCACAGGGACCTTGGCTGTAAAATGTATGGTGGTAACAGCATTTTATTTTAGCAACTTTCCAAGATTATACAAGCAATGTTTAATGTGTCCCTGGTTTTTGGGCTTTTGCCCCCCCCCCAATAAATTTGACTTTTTCCAGATTTCTTGTGCTGCGAAGTTGAGATGCAGTTGAGTATTGAATAGATGTTACAAGGAGCTGAGAGCTGCAGGGGAAGAGAACTTTAGTGCTGCTTATGCTAAGTCAGCTTGCATTGTTAATAGCACAACAGGTTGTGTACTTGCTTTTGATGCAGAAGGTTGCTGGTTTTACTCCCACAAGGGGTGAATGCTGCCGTACTGCAAAAGTTAAGATACTAACTATGAGCCTGTTATCAGTTTGCCATCCATTTCCTATTGCAATATTACTAGCTTATCATTTTTAATGTAATATAGGCAATTTATTCCTCAGGGGCATCAGACACTTTATTTTTCAATGAAACCATGAAATATAAAGGTGTTTGCTAGCAGCAACCTCTTCATTAGTTACAGATTTATTTAATGTGGAATTATTTAGATGACTTTTTTACTTCTTCAGAGATTGTGCATATTTACTGATAATGTTGGACTGTGGAATTGTGCATATTTACTGAGAATGGTGGACTGTAGAATTGTGCATATTTACTGATAATGGTGGACTGTATAAGTCTGAGTAGAATGTTATGATGGAAATGTTCTGAACTGGGCAGTTTTGTCATTATGGGTGCATGCATTTTGTTTCATTGTTTACTGGAAATATGTTCTGAATTGGGCAGTTTTGTCATTATTGGTGCATGTGTTTTGTTTCATAGTTTACTGGAAAAATGTTCAAAACAATAGGAAGGTGTATCAAAGAGCACATGTATGTTTCATATGCAAGGGGCCTATGATTTGAAAACAGCCCAGAATTAATCTTTATCTGCCACTGGTAAAATGTATTTTCTTTGAATGTGGACTTCAATGCTATTTCAATGAATGTGAGTTTCAAGGGAAGAGAAGTTTTAATGCTAAGTTTGTTTAGCAGATGTCTTAGTGTTTGTGCTGTAAAATGCAAAATAAAACTTTCAAATGAAGTCCAAATCATCATAGAAGTAAATCAGTATGCACATTAGTGTTTATGGTAAATGGAGTGAAATAGCCAATTAATGGATCATTGGAATGGCTGCAGGGGGAGGCTCCATTCGACCATGATTTTGTAAGGGGTAAGGGTGGCAAACTTAAGACAGCCCCAGCTGAGCTATACCTCCCAACTGTCCAGATTTTCAAAGAATGAATAGATTTTTACTTCTTATTTTTGGTTTGTTCCTCATAAAATTTGTGGTTTTCTGGCAAATCATTTAGGAATTAACTCACTAAATAATGACACACTGAGTTTCAGGCTTCATAACCTTCAGAAAAATGCATGCTAAAGTAAGACCTGTTGTTCTATCAACTGTCTCAGTTTATACATGAGCAATTTTTAGTACTGTTTATATGTTTCCCCAATATATTTGGCCTTGTCCAGATTTATTGCATTAACAGGTTGAGAGGTACATGCAAATAAATTGTTTTATAGAATTAGGCATAGCCAAACCTCTCAAATGTCCCTGATTTTGGCTCAAAATGTTGCTCTTCCCCCTAATAATCCCTCCGCAAAATAGCAATTTTGGAAGAAAACATGGAGGGTTTACAATTAAGAAATAACTGTAATAATCAGAGTTACAGATTACTTTTATTTCAGAAATGCATGTAGATTCTTTTATTTTGTCAGCTGCTCAAGTTGGCAGTACTAATATTAAAGTGTCCCTTCTTTGACAGGTTCCCAGCTGTATTGTGTTGCTATTTTATATTTTTACATCACATTTTTGGTCCATTTTTCATAAAAGTGTGTTTTTTTGGCAAATTAGTGACACATCATTAAAGGCTGAAGTTAGAAAATAATGACAGACATTTGAGTTTCAGATTTCACACCATTCAGAAAATTCATACTAATGCAAGACCTATTCTATTATCTTTCTAAGTTTATAAGAGCAATATTTAAAAATGTCCTTATTTTTGGGCCTTTGTCCCACTTCTTTATAAGGCTTTGTCCACATTTCTTGCTCTGAGGTTGAGAGGTATGACAAATGTGTCAGGGCTATCACAGTCAGCCAGAGACATTTCAAATTGTGACATACTTGTTGCACCGCACTCCCCCATGTAGTGACTCTGGATGTGTCGAAGCAAGGCAAGGAGTAGTTATGCAGTGTAAATGTGCTGAGTATCCCCCCATCCAAGGTAGACACAAGTACTAGAGTGGCTTTTCATCTGTCCTTGATTTTTGCTGAATGGTTTGGTTTCTGTCATATTTTTTTTACTGTTGATTTATGCTTATTACTCAAAGTGCCTGTTGCTCTGTGTTTAAGTAGCAAAACTTTAATGACCATCAGGTAAGCTTGGCTGAGATCGTAAGATGCAAGTAAGCTTTAATAAGCATACTGTTAAAGAATTGCCAACATTGAAAGCCTTTCTGTTGTTGCCATGTAGAGAATACTTAACTAGATAATGTATAAGCCTTGGGTATTGAAATGCATATGACAGTATTTGTAATAAAGGACAGGATTACATTATTTTAAGAAGCTCATTACACTTGGAGACTTCCAGTCATCTCTGCAGGCTTTACCCGTAAACTAAACAGAATGCCAATCGTGTGGTCCATAACCTGTACAATAATCCTTTTAAGCAATGTATCTTGAGCTTATTTCTTGTTTGCTTTTCATTTTTTGCTTTGATCGTGTTTTCCCCATGAAAGAAGTAGATAGTTGTCAGGCAGCAGGTCTTTTTGGATAAGAAACATTTTTACAAGTGGGGCATCAGAGATTTCTACTTTCAGCATGTTACTTGGTACTTTAATAAAGCTGAATATAAATTATAATTAGAACTGCAGTGCAAGAAGTGGTTTGAGTTGAGTGCTGCTTGTTTTCTTATACTTGATTTTGACTGGCATTCCATTAATGTATTTAAAAAGTAATTTATTTTTTCATGCCTCACAACCTTTTTGTTTCCATCTAGATATTAAGTAAGCTGTCATGCATCCAATGCATTTAAATATTTTTATTCTTCTACACTTCATTTTGTCTTGATTGGACTCTCATAATGACGGTTTGGCACCCAGGGCAGTGTATTTAGTTAGTTTTTGTGGTTTTGAGCATAGCTCCTCCCCTTCTAGTTGGCCACACCCCTCCCATTGACCCCACCCTTTCAGCTGTCTCCTGCAGCCCCCCTTTGATTTGAAGTCACCAGCCGCCACTGCCTGCATATCCCAATCAGGGAATCTTGCAGAAGATACCTCCGCTTCAAAGCAGGCTACTTGCATTTACCAGTTCTCTTCACTGCCCTTTGGCTTATCTACTGCACCCAGGGTCTTCACAAAGTACCTGGCTCCAGTAATCGCATTTTGCAGGCAAAGAAATATTCAGCTATATCCATACCTGGACGATTGCCTAATTCAGGCAGAAAACAATGACATTCTTCTAAAGCATCTGGCTTTTGTAAAAAGGGTTCTAACTTGTCTAGGGTACACCATAAACGAAAAGAAATCACAACTGGTACCCTCTCAAAAGATTACATTCCTGGGTGCAAGCTTGAATACAACTGCCCAGATGACTTACCTTACGCCAGAAAAACAAATTCAATTGGTGACTTACTTCAAACAGGTGGCCACAAAACCCATGCTGTCTGCAAGGAAAATTCTGCAAGCCTTGGGGTTCATGACCTCCTGCATTCTTCTAATTCCATATGCAAGACTACATATGAGGAAACTTCAGTGGTACTTAAAAAGTTTATGGAGTCAACATTGTCATAGCCTGGAAACAATGAATCTGAAGTAGGAGATTCATTTGTCTGCAACCTGTGGGTTATGGATCCGATATCGGATCTGAACCGGCATGGTTTACCAGCTATGGATCCAAGCTCTCAGCTCCTCCCCTCACCCATAATGCCCTGCTCTACCCTCATGACCTCAGATCTTGTTTGCCGCGCTGGTGACCAGATTGTGTTTCTAAGCTCTTCAGCTAAGTGCAGTTTTATTAGTCGTCTTTAAAGTGCTAATTTTTGAAGTTTTGTGTGAAAGTTGTGTGGAAGTGTAGGTTTCCCTATTATTTAGTTATACTTTTACTGTTTGAAAATTTAAATTTACTTTTCCCTCCCCTCGCTGGTAGCGTAGTGTGTGTTTGGGCCTGTTGAGTGTTTTTTTGTTACTTTGCTTAACTTTAGTTTAAGTAACCTTTTTTGCTTTTGGGATGTCTGAACAACCCAAAGCTGTGTTCTCCAAGTGCTCCGAGTGTGGCCATAAGCTTTCCCCGGCTGATGGCCACACTCGGTGTGTTAGATGCCTTGGGGTTGAACACCTCACTTCTGGATGTTCCATTTGTGCAGGGTTCAACCCCAGGGCATTGAAGGAGCGGAGGTCCAAGCTTGTCTTGGCGGGTCTTTTACCGCCCGACTCGGCTCCGACCTCCGCTCCTTCGGGGTAACCCGTTCTGGTTGTCTCCTCTCCGGCTCCCCCTCCTCCTCCTGGGACTCCAACCTCCCTGTAGTGGTTGGAGGAGAGGGAAGCTAGAAAGAAGGACCGGAGGAGAAGCACCATAAGCGGCGGGCGAGACCTCTGTTTGGCCCGCCAGCCAAGAGCTTCTCCTCCGGCCTCCTTGTCTGCTGGCTCTCCCCTTCTCGGCTCCGGTCTCCAGTGTGTTTTTCACGGGACCTGAGGAGGAGGAGACCCGATCTCCGTCGAGGCTATCGAGGAGGCACTCAAGGCCTACCTCGGTAGCCTCTTCGAGATCAACTTATAGCCTGTCAGGCGCTGATCTGGACGGATGATGAGAAGGTTCATCCAGGCCCAGATGCAGATGGGAGTGCTCTTGCCTCCCCTCTGGTGGGGAGCTCGACCCCTTTTCAAGCCAATTGCTCCTTCTCCGACCCGCTACCGGGTTCGGAGCAGTTGAGCAGCAGCCGGGCGGGGTGGGTCGGCGCCGATAGTACTTGGTACCGGATCCGACCCTGCCCTCGAGTGCCGGATCCGACCTCGTAGCCTGGATCCGAGCCGGATCCGGGGATCAGTGCTCCTTGGCGCCCGTCTGTGTCGGAGCGCACTGTCGCCGGATCAGCGCCCGCGGCTCCGATCCACTCGGATCGAGGGGAGCTGATTGTCGGATCCTTTGGTGAGGTCGGCTCCCCTTCGGCTTTTGATGTAGTGGAGAGGGCCCTGTTGAGGGTCTCCGGACCCCCAGCACTTTCTTCGGCTCCGTCCCGCGCTACCTCTGCACTGGGTCAGGCTTCCACCATCCGGCCCTTGGGACAGCCTGCTTCTGTGCCCCAAGCTGTTCCCCTGGAACAGGTTACTATTTGCAAGGAGTCCTCTGACAGCCCCCCGGAGGATGTTCCCCGCAAACATACGTGCAAAAGGAGGCACATTGACTCCCCCGAGTCTCTCACAGAAGACACGGATTTGGAGGAAGGGGAAGGCTCCCCACGGTCACCCCCCGAGGATGTCTCATTTGGAGACATCATGGAAATGCTCCGCATAAGGGGGGGTGGTCTGCCCCCAAGTCTTCCTCGGACGAGTTCGTGTTCTTGGAGGCATTTGAAGTGGGCCCGTCTACCTCTTGGGTGTCCCCTCCTGCCGACCCCCTGGTGGACCTCATTACCACCAGGCGTGGAAGGAACCGGACACCGTGGAGCCAATCCCTAAAAAGCCGACCGTATTCTCAGTCCCCCTGACCGTGCCCATTGGAGTAAGGGGCCTCCGATAGATGCCATGTTGACGGCGGCCACCAAGAGGGAACTTGCTGAGGAGAGTCCCTCAGTCCATCCCCGAGCAAGGAGTCTCGGATGATGGACCGCTTGGGAAGCGGATGTTTAGTTCAGCGACCTTCTCAGTGAGGCTGAACTATCTGGCACGTGATTAGGATGCAGCGATCTTATTAAAGAATACGCTGCATCCCCAGAGTCCATGTCGGAGGAGGACAAAGTGCTGCACTCCACCCGCATGGCCACTCTCAGGTCCGTCACCAATACCTCTATGCGGCTACTGTCCCATGCTACGGAAGGTGCCGCTAGAGCAGCAGGGGCAGGCCTAGTTACTGAGCGTCAGGCCTGGCTCCGTCATTGCGATTTCTCAGAGCCCTTCAAGGCGTCATTTGCGAGCCCTTCGATGGTTCTGCCCTCTTTGGCAAAACTGTTGACACTTTGACCCAGAGCAAGAAGGACGAGAAGATGCTGTCTGCCGTCGGAATCGCTTCTCTGCTCCCCAGAGGCCCTATTCTAGGAACCAAAGGGACAGAAGAAGATGTGGTTCGAAGTCGCAGCAATCTCAGTCTGCTCGGACAACCAGTCCTTCCGTGGCAGAGGAGGACAGGGAGGGCGCCGCCCTAGGGGCAGAGGGGCTCCCAGGAACTTCGGGTCCAGAGAACCTTCTCTGAGCGGCCCGCAGCAGCCCTGAGGGTTGCCCGGCTGCTCCACTCTGGAGGCAGTCGGGGGCGTTTCGAGCACCTAGCGGCATGGGAGTCCATAACATCAGACCGCTGGGTCCTCCAGATCATATCCAGAGGATACCGTATACCCCTTCTTCACTTGCCAAAATTGAAGTCCCTCCCGGCGTCCACCCGGTCAGCGGGAGGCCACTTTGGCAGAAATTGGCCATCTGCTAAAGAAAAGAGCCATCCAGCCCGTCCCCAGACCAGATCGGATCAGGGTTCTACTCCAGGTTCTTTTAGTGCCAAAAAGCGGGGATCTAAGACCAATTTTAGACCTTTCACTCTTGAACCTGGCAGTTCCCAAGGAGAAGTTCGAATGGTCACGCTGCAGTCTATTCTCCCCTTCTGGGAGAAAATCACTGGATGTGCTCCATAGACCTCAAGGATGCGTGCTACCACATACTAATGGACAGGCGCTCCAGGAGGTTTCTCCGCTTCGGCTGGGAGCCAGTCACTACCAGTTCGGGTCCTTCCCTTTGGTCTCACCACAGCCCCCAGGGTGTTCACCAAAGTATTAGCAGTGGTAGCGGCCCACCTGAGGCTTCAGGGGTACAGGTCTTTCCCTACCTGGACGACTGGCTCCTCACCGCCCCAACAAGGCATCTACTACTATTGGCGAGACTCCTTTCTCCATCTTGCTCCCGTCTGGGCATCACTATAAACACAAAAAATCCAACCTAGCACCCACAGTTCATAGATTTTATAGTGCCAGGTTAGACACAAGGAGATTAAAAGCCTTCCTCACTGCGGACAGAGTTCAAAATCTGCAACTCCAGGTGCGGGCCATTCTCCACTCAAGCTCAGTTCCGCGGAGTTGGTCCTGAGGGCTCTAGGGTCCATGGCGGCTGCTATAGCGCTTCTTCCTCTCGCCAGGTTCAACATGCATCCTCCAATGGACACTCCTAGTCCAGTGGTCGATCTTGCTCTTCCTATGCATCATCCCATTGTGATCAGCAAGGCTTGCAAGCGGTCCCTCCTGTGGTGGCTTCACTCTCCAGATCTCCACGGAGGCCGCCCATTTTGTGCTTCTCCCCCTCGCCACGGTGACCACGGACGCCTCCGCCTCGGGTGGGGGCATTTTGCAGGCCGGACCATCCAAGGCACATGGAACGATTCAGAGACCTTACTGCATATCAACGTTCTAGAGATGAGAGCAGTGCTCTTAGCGTTGCTAGCATTTCAGGCCTTTCTTCCCTTGGGAACAATTGCGATTCAATCGGACAACATGTCGGTTGTCTGGTATATCAACAAGCAAGGAGGAACCAGGTCTTACCCTCTTTGTCGAGAAGCCATGAGAGTTTGGGAATGGGCAATCGCCACCAACCGCTTTCTCATAGCAACGCATATTCCGGGTCGGTCCAACATCCTGGCGGACAAACTCAGTCGCACCATTCTCACCCCTTACGAGTGGTCTCTCAATACTCAGGTAGCAGAACGCATATTCGCACGGTGGGGAACTCCTTGTTGCGATCTTTTTGCCTCTCTCTCAAACACCAAGTGCGACAATTTTTTCGCTCTGATACCTCCTCCCGGAGGTTCCCAAGAGGCAGCTCTGGTGCATGCTTGGCCACCCGGTCTTCTTTATGCTTATCCCCCCTTGTCTCTGATGCTCCAAGTTCTTCAGAAAGCCTCTCGGTTGGGGTGCAGAATGATTCTCATTGCTCCGTTTTGGCCTCGACAGATCTGGTTCCCCTTCCTAAGGTCTCACTCTGTGAATCCTCCTTGGATTCTAGATCCCATTCGGATCTGATATCTCATCCATCCCACTTATCTCCTCCGAACCTGGACAACCTGAAGCTGACCGCTTGGCTGCTCCAGTTCCACTCTTGATCAGGACTCCTGGTATTTAGTCCCTGTTAAGGCCATCCTGGTGGCAGCTCATAAGCCATCCACTAGGAAAGTCTACGCAGCAAGTGGAAGCGGTTCTCGTGGGCGGGCGGCAAGGCCTAAACCCTTCACAGTTCCTCTCCCTTTGGTGCTTGATTTCTTAACCACTCTTTTTAATGATGGTGCCAGCAGTTCCACGGTCAAAGTACAACTGCGGCAATTTCCCATTATCACATTGGTCATGACTCCAATCCACTGATGTCGGCCAAGTTGTGTAAGATTTTCCTTAAAGGTACTTTTCTTCTCAGGCCCCTGTAAAGCAAGCGGTTCCTCCTTGGGACCTTTCCTTAGTTCTCCAGGCCTTGACCGCCCTTGAACCGGCTACGGTAGATCTGAAATTCTTATCTTTCAAGACCGCCTTCTTAGTAGCCATTACTTCGTCCAAGAGAGTTTCAGAGCTTCAAGCATTATCAGCTAAACCTCCTTACTTGGTCTTTCATCCGGACCGTGTTTACCTCAGGACCAACCCGTCCTTTCTTCCTAAGGTAGCTTCTGAAGCTAACATTAATCAATCCATTAACCTCCCTGTCTTCTTTCCTAAATATGAAAACAAAGGTGAATACAAGCTTCACTCCTTAGATGTTCACAGACAACTTAGATTTTATCTAAACAGGACGGCTGGTCATAGGCAATCCGACCAGTTGTTCATTTCCTTTGCTCAATTTAATTTGGGCAAACCAATTTCTAAAGTCTCATTATCTCGCTGGATTTCACAATGTATTTTATGGGCTTATCAAGCTTCGGGAAGGCCCGCACCGGAGGGTGTACATGCCCATTCAACCCGGTCAGTCTTTACCTCGGCAGCCTTTAAGGCTAGGATTCCTCTAGATGATATTTGTGCAGCAGCCATGTGGGCTTCATCTCATACTTTTATTTCCCACTACAAGTTGGATCTTGCATCTAGGGGTAGAGCATCCTTTGGCTCGGTGCTCGAATATCCTTCCATGATGGCCGCCCAAGATTCAGGTAGCTGGGGACTCTGTCCCACAGGTTGCAGACAAATGAATCTCCTACTTCAGATTTAGAAGTTATGTACTCACCATAACGTTCCATCTGAGTAGGTGTATTCATTTGTCTGCAACTCCCCTCCTATCCCCCTGGCCTTTCAGTTTCCTGCATATGTTGTGTTACCCCTTTCAGGGTGTTCTTGCTGCAGGGCATTATGGGTGAGGGGAGGAGCTGAGAGCATGGATCCATAGCTGGTAAACCATGCCGGTTCGGATCCGATATCGGATCCATAACCCACAGGTTGCAGACAAATGAATACACCTACTCAGATGGAACGTTATGGTGAGTACATAACTTCTAATTCCTGTTATACCTTGCCTGCAACTAGAGTTCTATGGTGGGCAGAAGCCTGCCACCAAAACAAGGGACTGTCATTCACTCCACTCCCTGCCGCCCAACCCCTAACTACAGACGCATCAGACTATGCTTGGGCTCATCTGGCAGGGAAATGCATTCCTGGCAAATGGAGCCCAAATCAAATGCACCTACATATCAATCAGAAAGAGATGCTAGCTGTACAGAATGCTCTGACAGCCTTCAAGGACTACCTTCATCCAGGACAACTACTGATAAAGGCAGACAACACCACAGTCATGTGGTACATAAACAAGCAGGGGGGCACACATTCGTACCCCCTTTGCAGACTAGCCATGGCATTGTGGAACACGGCCTTGACTTATCAAATACATCTACAAGCTCAATTCCTGCCAGGAAAGCTAAATACTCTGGCAGACGAACTAAGCAGAAATCTTATGGACCCACACGAATGGAAACTGGAACCACAAGTTTTAACAGATTGACACGCAAATGGGGGAGCCCAGACATAGATCTTTTTGCCTCACCCCAGAACTATCAGTTGGACAACTTCTGCACAAGAATTCATGACAAGAAAGCTTGGAAAATGAATGATCTATCATTCAGCTGGAAAAACCTATCAGTCTATGCTTTTCCCCCTCTGCCTCTGCTCTCCAAAGTCCTACTAAAAGTCAGACAAGATAAACCAAAAATGATTTTGATTGCTCCAGACTGGCCTCGCCAACACTGGAATCCACTCCTGCACAATGTGTCACACCTTTCTCCGTGGCACCTGCCTCAGACACCTTACCTACTGTCTCAGCAGAACTACCAAATTCTGCACACTCAGCTCCAAACTTTGAATCTTGCAGCATGGCTAATCAACTAATTTCACCCTTGACATCTCTCAGCAAACCTGTGATGGATGTCATTATGGAGGCTAGAAGGCCTAGTACTAGAAAATCTTATGCTGACAAACGGAAAAGATTTTGTGCCTGGAACCAGTCACAAGGAATAAGCACAGCAAAGCCCAATATTCCTCATATTCTGCAATACTTAACTGAGATGCTTCACAAGGGCCTATCTTTTTCTTCCATAAAAATCCATGCCTCTGCCATTTCAGCTCATTACAACACAGAACCTCCCCTGTTCTCTCATCCTCTGCTAAAGCAGTATCTCAGAGGGGCCAAAACGACCTCCCAGGAGAGCACCAACTCCTGCATGGGACCTCAATTTTGTTTTGGAAAAACTCACTCTACCTCCTTTTGAGCCAGCTGCTACTGTGGAGCTAAAATTTCTCTCTTGGAAAACAGCTTTCCTTTTAGTAGTCACTTCAGCTAGAAGGATTTCAGAATTACAGGATCTTATGGGAGTGGAGCCTTTCATTATTTTTCATCCGAACAGGGTGGCTCTCAGGACCAATCCATCCTTTATGTCTAAGGTGGTATCCAGTGTGGCTCTTAATCAGACCATTCATCTGCCAACCTTTTTTTCCCAATCCACAGAACAAGGGTGAGCGGATTCTGCATTCATTGGATGTACACAGACAACTTGGATTCTACTCAAACAGGACAAAATCTCTAAGAAAATCTGAACAACTACTGCTGGCATTTGCTGCAGGGGCAGAGGGAAAGGCTATTTCAAAGCAGACTATTTCCAAATGGATAAGCCATTGTATTCGTTTCTGCTATATGCACCATGGTAAACCTATCCCCAAGGGGATCAGATCTCATTCCACCAGGGCTGCATCTACTTCTGCAGCCTTTCTCAGAAGGGTTCCTACCAGAGACACTTCTAGAAGCTGCTACCATGAGCTCAGTTCATGCGTTCACCAAACATTACCATTTACCTTTCTTCTCTAAATCCAGAGCTGGCTTTGCCACTGCGGTCCTGCAGGGCCTTATAGCTGCTCCTAATGCTGTATAAATCCATCCTCCCAACCATAGCTTTGGGATTCTACCCAAATCTAATGACTGCAACAGTGAAACACGAAGAACATAGTACAGTTGTGTACACTTACCATAAATGTAGATGTTCGAGTGTATTCACTGTTGCAGTCCTGGTTACCCACCCTCCAGCCCCCTGTTTTTCTCTTACTATACCTCTCCTTTCTTTTACTATGATTAAAGCCTTTTTGGTATATTTGCTTTTGTTTGGAGGTATATGTTTTGTGTTTTAAATTTTATATATATATATATAGATAGATATATATATATATAAATACATATTTTGCTCCCCTTTTAGGGGGCACCTGACATCTGGGGCAAGAAAAACTGATGTAATGGCATTGGCTGCATGTTTTATACCCCTGACAACCTGACGTCATGGAAGAAGGGACAGCAACCGATGCAGGACCCAAGACTTTGTTAATCAGGCCGACTGAGGGCAACCTGCCAGCAGTTTACCCAAATGTAATGACTGCAACAGTGAATACACTCGAACATCTGCATTTATGGTAAGTGTACACATCTGTAATTTCTTAGCATTACAGTTTTTACCAGTGGTATTTGATGTTCTTCATCTCACATTGCTGCAGTCCTTACATATGGGTAGTCCGCTGTCCTCGGTCGGCCGAATACCAAAGTATTAGGCTGACGTCGGTCAAGGCGCTTAAGACTGACATCAGGACGTCAGGGTACAAATGTGCATGACCGACGTCATATCCTCAGTCTTTTTTGCCGCATGGTCCGATGCAGAAGCAGCGTTGCAAGTGCCGTTCGGCGTTCTGAAATTTTTCGAGTTCGGAGTTTCAGACCGAATCAAAGTTGGCTAAGTACCCCGTTGGGGAATATTTTGGTTTTTTCTTGCCTCAGTGTTGTACCGGATGTCAAAAAAAGTGAATAACTGTATTTCTTGTGGGAAACAGATACCGCATAGGGATTATCATTCTTTGTGTATTCCTTGTTTGGGTCCTGAGCACGACGTTGTTGGGTGTCGCTTTTGTGCTAGGTTCAATAAGCGCACTATTAAGCGAAGGTTAGATTGTGCTAGGCTGGTCTTGGAAGCGGTGCAATTATAATATGCCGCCGGATTCTCCGCCCGCTTCTTCAAAGAAGCGCAAAGACAAAGCAGTTAAACCCAGGCAAGAAGAGTCGTCCCGGACGCCGGTTCTTTAGAGGCATCAGTGGAACCGGTGGTTCCACGGAGGCTTCTCTGGAGTCCCAGGGGAGACTTTGATATTGCAGGATGTGGCCTCTCAGGAGGCAGGTCAGGCTGAAGGGGCTTCTCAGGTTACTGTACTCCCTCCCTTCCTAGGGTGGTTAGGCCCTCTCCTTCTGTTTCCAAGGCTTCTCCCAGAGGCAGGCCAGGTTTAGCTTCTGTTGGTGTCACTCCTAGTTCAGCAGGGTCTGTGCCCAAGAAGCACATGCTTAAAATGGCAGAAGATTTGATCACTCTGATTAGAGGTTCTTTGCCCCTCCTGATAAGAGGCCTAGGGTGGAGCCAGAGTTGGGGAGTTTTGAGCAGGCTTCGATGTTTCAGAGTCTTCGGCTGAAGACTTGCAGGAGTACTCTCCTTATTCTGATTCTGATGCAGATGATTCACTCCTTCTGCTTCTCCTCCAGAGGATTTTTCTTTTCAGAGACTCTTCATTCCATGAGGGAACATTTTAAGTGGGAAGGTCAGGACTTCTCTGATTCCAGGAAAAGGCTTAGGGAATTTTTGCTTTACCCCAGCATAGGCCCTTGGCTATACCCCTGTTCTGGATGTTGTGGAAGATGTGTTTGCAGAGGCTTCTCTTAATCCTGATTCTCTGCCTCCTGCTCCTGTTAAACCGGATAGGTATTACAGGGTGCCTGAGGCTCATAAATATCTTTATAAGAGTCCTAGGGCGGACCCAGAAACTGTTAGTCAGGGACCTAAGGGTGTCAAGGCCTCTGTTGTACAAAATCGGTTCCTCCAGATAAGGAGGCCAGAGCTTTGGATAGATGGGGAAAGAAAGTCTATACATCTTCTACCTTAGCTATGAGGGCTTTGAATTGCCAGTTTCATATGTTGAAATATCAAAACTATCTTCTTTCTCAATTGAAGTCTAAGGTGGATGCTCTGGCGGAAGGCATTGAGTGTAAAGAATTACAAGATTTGGTGCATGTCTCTGAACAGGTGGGTAAGCATTCTTTACAATGTGGTTTTGATGCTGTACAGGCCTCGTCTAGGGTGGCTGCCACTGGTTCAGTTCTTCGCAGGCACGCCTGGCTGAGGGATCAGAATTTATCTGACCATGTTAAGACAAGGATTTTGGATGCTCCTTTACAGTCTAATATGTTGTTTGGTTCACCTGTGGAGTCAGTCTTGAAGAAAATGGAAGACAAGGCTAAGTCTATGCAGGCTGTTAAAGATTTTTTGCAAGTTCAGCCTCCGAAGTTTAGTAGGAATTGGCCTGCTAAGGGGTGGACGTATCCTTCTTATGATTCTCAGTCTAGGGGTAGATCTAGACGTGGTAGGGGCAGAGCTCAGAGTTCTTTTAGACCTAGAACAGGGAGTTCACCTGCACAATCTTCGGGTGAGGGCAGGGGCCAGTCCTTTCGTAAACAGGCCCAATGACCTACCTTTTCAGCTGCCAGATCCTTCTTGCCTGGCAGCACCTTTGGGAGGAAGGTTGGCACTCTTCAAGGAAAATTGGAATTTGATTACCCAAGACAAATGGGTATTGGATATCATACACCAGGGTTACAAGTTTTATTTCCATACCTTGCCTCCTTTCAAAGGCATGCCGGACGTTCCTCCTCAGCAAAGACTAGAGGCTCACAAACAAATTTCTCTGCTACTTCAAATAAGGGCCATACAACCAGTCCCTCTGCCAGAAGTGGGCCTAGGATTTTATTCTCGCCTGTTCCTAGTACCAAAGAAAGGGAACACGTGGAGACCAATTTTGGACTTATCTATCCTCAACACATATCTGGACATTCCCAAGTTCAAAATGTTGACGTTACAACAGCTTTTACCTCTGCTGGGCAAAGATCACTGGATGGTGACTCTGGATCTCAAGGAGGCTTACCTTCATGTTCCTATCAGGCTCAGTTGCAGGAAGTATCTGCGTTTTCGGCTGGGACTTCTCATTATCAGTTCTCTGCATTGCCCTTTGGCTTATCTACTGCGCCCAGAGTGTTCACGAAGGTTCTGGCTCCAGTGATAGCTTTCTTCAGGCTAAGAGGAATACAAATCTATCCTTATTTGGACGATTGCCTGATTCTGGCCCAAGGAAAGGACGAACTTCTTCATCATTTACAGTATGTGATAGCAGTGTTAAGATGCCTGGGGTATTCTGTGAACGAAATAAAGTCCAGTCTAGTACCCTCTCAGGACATGTGCTTTCTGGGTGTGAGACTGAATACAGCATCCCAGATGGCCTTTTGACCCCGGACAAACAAAAGAATCTTTCTCTTTACTTCCATCAATTGTCTCGTCAGTCCAGGCTGACTGCAAGGACAGTCCTTCAAGCCTTGGGGTTCATGGCATCTTGTATTCTGGTACTTCCCAATGCCAAACTGCATATGAGGAAGCTACAATGGTATCTCAAAAATGTATGGACACAGCACTGCCAAGATATGGACACTGTCATTCAGATAATACCTTGCATTCAAAAGGAATTTTTGTGGTGGGCTCAGGAATGTCACCTAAACAAGGGACTCTCTGTGACCCGGCCAGAGGCGAGTCAGATTCTAACGACAGATGCCTCAGACAAAGCTTGGGGAGCTCATCTGAATGGAAAATGGGTACAAGACACGTGGCCTGCCAGACTTCAACATCTACATATCAACTTGAAGGAGATGTTAGCAGTCCAATTTGCATTAATAGCTTTTAAGGATTTACTTCTTCCAGGGCAGGTGTTGGTTCTAACAGACAACACAACTGTCATGTGGTACATCAACAAGCAAGGGGGAACGCATTCTTATCCTCTATGCAGACAAGCAATGATTTTGTGGGAGACTGCTCTCAGTTTACAGCTAAATCTTCAGGCAAGGTTTCTGCCAGGAGCACAGAACTCCTTAGCAGATGTGTTGAGCAGACAAATTATGGATCCCCACGAGTGGAAATTGGATCCTCAAGTATTTCAGAAATTGACAGTGTTATGGGGAACTCCAGACATAGATCTGTTCACTTCTCCACTAAACTACCAGCTGCCAAAGTTTTGCACAAAAAGGTTTCATCCCACAGCCTGGAAAGTGGATGCTCTCTCATTCAATTGGAGCAATCTTCATGTGTATGCCTTTCCACCTCTGCCTCTCCTCCCAAAGGTACTCCTGAAGGTCAGACAGGACAAGCCAAACATGATTTTAATAGCTCCAGATTGGCCTCGACAGCACTGGTACCCATTACTGAGAAGTCTGGTATGGGAGCCTCCATGGCCTTTGCCTTCGATTCCTCACCTGCTGTCTCAGGAGAACAGTCATTTACTCAATGTCAAACTTCACTCTCTACATCTAACAGCCTGGCATATTCTGTTTTAAACCCTGGAGGGTCTCAGCTTCCACAACCAGTTTTGAATGTTATTTTGGAGGCCAGAAGGCCTAGTACAAGGAAAGTGTACGCAGATAAATGGAGGAGATTTTTATTTTGGAGTACAGCAAAGGACTTTGATGTTTCTACGCCTAATTTAAGTGTGGCTCTTCAATACCTTACTGAGTTACTGGACAAAGGTTTGTCCTTCTCCTCTATTAAGGTTCATGCTGCAGCAATTTCTGCTCACTATGACTGTGACCCACCATTGTTTTCTTATCCTTTGTTTAAGCAATTCCTTAGAGGGCAAAGAATATAAGACCCCCGTAGAGCTCCTACTCCTGCTTGGGATCTCAATTTTGTGTTGGAGAAACTCACTCTACAACCTTTTGAGCCTGCAGCTACTGCCGAGTTGAAATATTTATCATGGAAGACTGCTTTTGTTGGCCATTACCTCTGAGAAGGGTTTCTGAATTACAGGCCCTTATGGCGGTTGAGCCTTTCTTAATTTTCCATAAGGATAGGGTATCTTTGCATACTAATCCTTCCTTTATGCCTAAAGTGGTTTCTAGTGTGGCTTTAAACCAAGCTATTCATTTGCCTACTTTTTATGCAAACCCCCAAAATAAAGGGGAAAAGGTTTTACACACTTTGGATATACACAGGCAGTTGCGATATTATTTGAGCAGAACTAAAGGGTTCAGGCAGTCTCAGCAGTTATTTGTTTCTTTTGCTTTGAGTTCTCAGGGCAAGCCTGTGTCAAAACAAACTATTTCTAAGTGGATTGGGTTTTGCATTGCTTTCTGTTATTCCCATCATGGTAAGGAGATTCCAGCTGGGATTAGGCCTCATTCCACTAGGGCTACTGCCACTTCTACAGCTTTTTTAAGGGGGGTGGCTACTAAAGATATTTTGGAGGCAGCCACTTGGAGTTCAGTGCATACTTTCTCTAAGCATTACCACCTTCCACTTTACTCTAAATCTAGGGCTGGTTTTGCCACTGCAATTTTACAGGGCATTTTGGCAGCTCCTAATGCTTTATAGTTTTGCCATCCTCCCTTACCTCTGCTTTGGGATTCTACCCATATGTAAGGACTGCAGCAATGTGAGATGAAGAACATAGTACAGTTTTGTACCTACCATAAATGTAGATGTTCAAGATCCACATTGCTGCAGTCCAATTTACCCTCCCTCCTTCCCCTCTGTAGTTAGAGGCGGTTGTGTGGTTTGAGTTGTGAATATTGTAAATATTGTAAATATGATTAGTGCAGGTGGTTGGTTGTTTTTTGCTGTCTTTTGGTTTTGGCCTTTCTTTTTAGGGCCTTCTGACATCTGGGGCAAGAAAAGACTGAGGATATGACGTCGGTCATGCGCATTTGTACCCTGACGTCCTGATGTCAGTCTTAAGCGCCTTGACCGACGTCAGCCTAATACTTTGGTATTCGGGCCGACCGAGGACAGCGGACTACCCATATGTAAGGACTGCAGCAATGTGGATCTTCGAACATCTACATTTATGGTAGGTACAAAACTGTACTTTTCATATCTGTAGTAACCATCAAGGTAATAAGTTTCTTGTGTTTCTACATTTATTATTCATATCACAAATTAAAGTGATTGTTCCAGATCACCAGGCATAGTACTTTATTTCTTGTAACATGTTATTTCCTGCAGTGCTTTACGTTGATGTTGCATTTTTTAATAATGCATTTGATTAATTTTTTTCTGCCCATTTTTCTCCTTTTTGAGTAACAGTATACATTGAATTGTGTTGGGAAAGGCATCTATCAGAGACTTGCATATAAGATGCTGAGTAAGCATCTGAAGAGACTTATATGGATGTAGAATTACATACTTTGTGGTTCCCACTCTACAGTGTCTACCATGTCAGTTATTAAAATAATGCAGTCTTCTTACTATGTCTAGTTGACAGGCTGCCTTTAGACAGCAGCGTAAGTTTTCTCTTTCTGTAGTCAGTATATATGTACAGAAGACTGTGAAGTAAATTATATATTTGTAAAGTCTTGAGTGCTGTGTGACTTGTTCCTAATTATTCTGACTTGTGAAAATGAATGAAGCGATGTCAAGACTTGGGGAGGGAGGGTTAGTCGAGATGGAGATTAATTATTTACATGGTTACAGCATGTCTGTCCATCTGTACAATCTACACATGGGTGTGAAGTATTTGCCAGCCCAGTACCATTTTAATTTGAGAATCAATATATCTGAAACACATTTTGTCAATTTACAAGAACATTCTTCTGCATGAGGGCAAGTCCCTCACACACCCAAAATTATATATACCTTTTACTGTGTCTCACAACAGTGGAAAAAAGGGAAAACTCTGCTGTCAGTGAAAGTTGTTTTGGCATAATTTTTCAGTCTTATTGGCTGTGAAGGTTGGGTGAAGATGGGTGAAGGCTGCCAGCCTAGCCAGATAGAATTTTGGAGATAATTCTGTCGTCTGCACATATTACTTTAAACCACAGGCTTGTTGTCTTAAATGATAAAAATAGTTTTACATGTGGAACTGAAAAAAATGTAACAGTGCACTCTACTGACCAAGTAAAGCATGTTGTGACCTTTTGATGTTAAAACTCGGAGCCAGTAAGTCTAGAGTGAGGCATCCTACTTTTTGTTTTAAGGCCGGAGTTAATGGCCAGAATTTGCATGCATAAATGTCCTTTATTGCTCTGGTTTCTGCCCAGAGGTGAAGAATGTAAATGTAGTTTCTGTTAGCATGGGAACCCAGGAAAGTGTGAAGAATGATGTAATGATTTATTTTTTTATTTTTTTATTTTACATTTGTTGACCAGGCTAGTCTAACTGGATGCATGTCCATTTTCAGTTGAGGCCCGGGGAGAAAAGCTCCAATATAGGCAGTAGTGTCATAACATACAATATATGCAATAGAAGGAAGTTACTTTAAATTATTTTAGATCAGACAAAAAATGTGTACAGAGTCGCCTAGAAAAACTTTAGATAACATATAATACAAAAAAGAAAAAAAAACATAGAATTGTTATTTTAAATCAGAGGCCTGGTTACAGGCATACAAACTTATTCTTACTTACAGTACAGTAGAGGGTGAGTACTTTTAGAGTAAGTAAGTCTTGAACAGTGCTGAGAGGAAGTCTCCTTTAATACTAGGTAGTGGTTAGCATTTTAGTTACAACAAATAGGCATCATAGAACAATAGAGCAGATAAGTAAAGGGAGTGGGAGATATGTTAGTCAGGTTTAGAGCAGGGACATAGCCAGTGTGTTTTGAGATATTCTTTAAGATATTTTTTGAAAAGCAGTGTGGAAGAAAGTGATGAGAGTTCATTAGGAAGCTGGTTCCAGGTTTTTCCCACTGTGTTAGAAAATAGTGAGTCCCCAGCCTTGTTGTTAGATTTAGTAGTGGAAACTAGAAGCTTATTGGCTGAGTGTAGTGTTGCCAGATTTTTGTATGGGGTAATCAGACTAGTGAGGATTGGAGTATTCTTAGGGTAGTAGAGCATCTTTTGGGTGATAGTAAGTTGTTGACAAAGTAGTTGGTTCTGCAGTTCTAACCATCCCGGCTGTTTAAGGTTGTGACAGTGATGGGTTCTAAAAGGGGAGCCAGTGGCAAATCTGGCAATGTTATTATAGCTGGTTGCAAGTTTGCTAAGGTTGTTTTAGATAGGTTGGTATAAATGGCAGAGGCATAAAACAGGGTAGAGATAAGGTGGGTCTGGGCAATGGTAGTTCTAGCTAATGGTGTGAGGAAGGGTTTGATTCTATAAAGGGAGCCTAGTTTTCTGTTGACTGATTTTATAGTAGTATTAATATGATCATCATAGCTAAAGTTGTGGTTTATTGTAATTCCTAAGAGTCTGGTTGTAGTGTCTGGGGATATAGTAGTTCCATTGTTAGAGGTTACGGTTAAGTGACATTGTGGAGACTTTTGGTTAGGAGCAAAAAGCAATAATTTCGTTTTTTGGGGGTTCAGGAGGAGGCCATGTTGCATGAACCAATTTTCAACAATATGAAATACTGTTTGAGTGAGGGTCTGGGGTGAGGAAACGGAATTAGCAGAACATATTAAAGTTGAATCTTCTGCATATTGTATGCAGGTGGCTTGTGGAATTTTAGAGTTAAGATCATTAATAAAGATTGAAAAGAGAAGAGGGCCTAATATGGAGCCTTGGGGTACTCCAATGTTAACAGGGAGGGGCGCAGGTAAATTATTATCCCAGAGAACAGCTTGATGTCTGTTATCTAAATAGGATTTAAACCAAAATATTGCCTGTGGGTCAAGCGATAGAGCTTTTAGTATATCAATAAGTAGGGGATGATTATCCATGACAAAGGCTTTCGACAGGTCAATAAATAGTGCAGAGGAAAGATAGTTATTATTGCAATGTTTGTTTATACAGTCAGAAAAAGATAGCAAGGCAGTGGTTGTACTATGGTAAGGCCTAAAGCCATGCTGACAGTTAGCAAGTAAATTACTAGAGAGAAGGTGGATGAGTAGCTGTCAGTGGATACATTTTTCCATTATTTTTGCTATTGGAGAGAGTAAGGCTATTGGTCGAAAGTTAGAAATCTCAGTAGAAGAACCACGCTTATGCAGAGGGATTATGTGTGAGACTTTCCATATGGAGGGGATTGTTCCTTCTGTAACTGTTATATTTATAAAGGAGGAATGTGATTTTAAAAACAGAGAGAATCAGAGAGCATTAAGCATTTTTGTCTTGACCATCCAACTCACCAGCACTGTCTTGCTCTATATGTAAGTTTATCTTAGATTTGTGTTTTCTCTTAGAAATAACTAGAAACTAGAAAGTTTAGACTAAGTGTTTTTTGGTGATGTCAGAACTGTACTACTGAATTATTTTAAGTATTCATCTGTGATCTCTGAACTCTTGACTAGCACTGTAGTAAAAAGTATTGTCTTGTATTTTGACTATGTGTTATTAAATATTTTTAACCCTTTCAACTGTGGCTGTTTTTGTAGAGATAATTTAAACTCTTTAGAGTACTTGCATGTCTTTGGTAAAATTTTACAAAGCCACTCCAATAGCTTTATCCCTGGGCTATACTACCAATTGGATAATAATATTGCACAGTAATAATTGGACACCCTTTTAAGGGCCTTTGATAAATATTAGTGGGTGGTGGCAGCTGGTACTACCGTATAGTCTGGGAAAAAGGGGCACAGCTGGAGAATCTGTGCCAGCCTTTCCCAGGAGTGTCTGTGTGGTTGTATAAACTCTTCTCAAAGTGTGTGCATGTGCGTGCGCGTGTGTGTCTGTGTGTGTATGTGTGTGTGTGTGTGTGTGTGTGTGTGCAAGGGAGCCCGCAGGATTTTTTGCAGGGGGGTGCAAACCCAAGCCCCGCCCATGCAGCCCCACCCCCTCTGTTGCCCCACCCACTCAGCCCCACCCCCCACCCACGCAGCCATTCCAGTGTCCCATTACTTAGCTATTTCTCCCCATTTGTCATAGACACTGTTCAAATCTCTCAGTGTGCATACTGTTTTATGCTTTACTTCTACAATGATTACAGATATTTGGATCTCATTTACAACTTTTATAGCACAAACACTGATAGACATTTACTAAACTTAAACAAAGCAATAGTCTTACAATGAAAACAGACTTAGCATTAAAACTTCTCTACCTTTGAAACCCACATTCACTGAAACATTGAAACCCACATTCAAAGAAAATGCATCTGGCCAGTGGCAGGGTAAGTTTACCTTTGGGCTGTTTTCAAATCATAGGCTCCTTGCACACATTTTTAGAACCATGGAAAAGTTATTTGATTCACCTTCCTGACTGTATTAATTATACTATATAATAATTGAATTATATCCCTTGTATAATACAGCACCACTTGTTGGAGCGTGTTTTAAATTTATAGTTCTGAACATTTTTCCTTTAAACAATGAAACAAATCATATGAACCAATAATGACAACCTGCCCACTTCAGAACATTTCAACCATAAAGGGCCACTCTACTCAAACTTCTGTCATACAATCCACCAATATCAATTGATATGCAGAATCTTTGCAGAAGTAAAAGTCATCTGAATAATTCCACATTAAAGAGATCTGAAACCAGTGAAGAGGTTGTTGCTAGAAAACAACTTTATATTTCAGTGTTTAATCTACAAATTCAATGCCTGCTGCCCTTGAAGAATAAATTGCCTACATTATATTAAAAAAATGGTAAGCTGGTATATTGCAATAGGGAATGGGTGGCAAGCTGAAAAACAAGTTCATAGTTATTAGCATCTCATCCAAAGGAGGACATACTCAGGACTATAGCACTCCACCTCCTTAAAATACACATCTACATGTTGTGGGAGTAGAACCTATAACCTTCTGTATCAAGATGCAAGTATGCTACCTGCTGTGCTGCTTTAAAAATTCCATACTACAATAGTGATACCATTTGCTAAACAAAACAGTTGCACATTTTAAGTAGGCTTAGCATGAGCAGCAGTAAATTTCTCTTCCCTTAAAACTCACAATTCCTTGAAAATGCACTTGAAAATAAAATCCACCTGCTAACTCTAACTAGGGCATTTCACTCTCTCTCACACACACACCTCAACCTCTTAGTGCAAGAAATCTGGACAAAGCCTAAAATAAATAGGAACAGATTATAAATATTGCTGTCATGAACCAAGAACATTGCTAGAATCTGATAAAAATAACTTTATCAGAGGCTGAGGGAATCAAACCACAGAGTACAGGAAGCAGTTTATCACCAGCTCTTAGCTTTAATCCCCTACGCTAACTGCCAGACTAAATGAAGCTAAGCACCTTGTGTGGGAATAGAACCGACAGTCTTATGATCTTCTGGCAGAAATAAACAGGTCTTGCACTGAATGAGGAGGTATTGTTAGTGATTGCTTGAAGGCACTCCTTCTTGGGGAAATCCCCCCCCCCAGTATTAATGAGTCCATTATCCAAAGCACTACAGTTGCTGATGCTGATAATGAAGGAAGTAGCTTTTTCCAGTAAAAATAGTTATAGTTTGTCAACTGGCAGTAGTTTCAAGAACCACAGTGATATGTGACCTGGTGCTCAATTCCCTCACTGTCAGAGATTGAGGAGTTCTGTTAACTGGTATTCATTATGCTCCATTTCAGCAGCCAGTTGTAGGTTCACATTTCTGATGAGTACTGTTACTGTTTTGTGTTATAATAATTTCTATCATAAAAGAAATGAGTATTATGAATTTCAACAGATTGAACTTTACAGTTCCCTACAAAATGGTGTCTACAGGACTGCAATCAGTTTCTCTCAACATTTAAACAGAGTAGGTTGCACACACAAAAAGCATTTGTTAAGCTTTCACTTACAGTGCTTTGTAATTAAGCAGGTCACCATATTGATCAGCCTTAGGGCTCTTTGTTTCTACTTGAGTGGTTGCCTCCTTCCCCTGTAACTGAAGTAAATTGACTCTTACATTAAGAGCTGTAATACTTACCTTATAGCTTTAGGACACCTTAGGAAACCTTGTAAACTGCAATAGCCCCGCTACGTTCGCCCTCGCTACGCTTGGGCTCTCTTTGCTCATCTCCCTGCCCCAACTCCTCCCACCCCAGTACCTCTACATTTATATTACTATAGCCACTCCCCACTTTCTAGATCCTATCTGCTTTCATCTGGGATAATTCCACCCACCCCATTCTACTACCTACATTTTAATAGCACCTATTAGCTTTCATCTGGCATTCTCCCATCCCCCTTCCAGTACCTTTACCTCACCACTCTATCTTTTGGTGTTGCATCACCAGGTAAAACAGTTCCTTAACTCACTAGCTGAATCACAGATAATGATATACTCCTCTTTACTACCCCTCTTGTTCACACCATACCTCCTTACCTTGTATGAAAACCAGTTTCTCACGAGATTTCAGGTCCCAAAAGGCCATACTATCACCCCAGCTGTAAATCCTTCCACCTTCAACCATACTTACAGTACCAGATCCTATCCAACATCTTGTTCAGTCTATCAACATCTCAACCCCAGGCACATTAGCTCTAGATCCAAACACTACCACAAACTAATGAACTTCAGGAATTTGTTTATCACCAAGTATAGACTCAACCTAATACTTGGTGGTGATATTCACCCCAACCCTGGCCCACTCACTTCGGATACACATACCCCCTCTAGTTGCAATTGAAGCTACAAACCTACAATTAATAGGCCAACTAACTCTCTCCTAGTCTGTCATCTCAATATTAGAAGCATTAATAGCAAGGTACATGAATTGCATGCACTTCTGGATGTCCACTCCCCTGAGATTCTCTGTTTATCTGAAACCTGGTTAAAACCTAACACTAAAGACAATGAAGTGTTACCACCTGGGTACAATATACACAGGCTGAATCGTGCTTCGAGGAAGGGGGTGGGGTAGCTGTACTCTATAAATCTGAGTTGAATGTCACCATAGATGTAATACAACCACCTCAGATTAATAACTCAGAGATTCTTGCCACCAAATTGCAACTTAATAAAAATAAATGCATTAATATCATCTGTATGTACATTCCCCCAGGTAACAATATATCTACATTTGAAGATATCCTGCACTGGCTATCATGTCACTACCCCCAAGAAACCCTACTACTTGGAGACTTTAATATAGACTGGGGCACCTGTTCCTCAGAATCCCCAACCACCCATATTAACCTGCATGCATTTACACAAATCATATCCACCCCTACCAGGATAGGTAAACCCAACCAAAAGAAAGTATACTTGACTGGGTACTCATAAATAGTCACCCCAACTATACACCTCTGGTACCCTCCTTAATGGCCTAAGCGATCACCTTCTCACATATGTAATTAAGCACAAAACCATTAATTCCCAACAACTCTTACTCAGAAAGGTTAGAAACAATAAAAAACTTTGACCCTGCCAAATTCCAACAAGAACTAAACTCATGTAATTGGTGTATTCTAAAACACCTCCCCTTAGAGGAAGCAGTAGCATACTTTAACAACAAATTCCTTGAGATCCTGGATTTGCATGCACCTGTTCGTTCAAAGAGGACCAAGGCAAAAACTGCACCATGGCTTTCTATAGAGTCTAAACTCAAAATTACCCTTAGAAACAAAGCATGTGCTTTATGGCATTCTTCTAAAGACCCTCAAGATCGCATTAAATACAGGCAATCCAGGAACGAAACCAAAAAATCAATTTTACAAAACAAACAACAAATACTACTGTAATTTACAGACAGTAAATCAAAATAACCCTCAGAAGTTTTGGGCAGGTTTAAATAATCTACTACATCCTGGACAAACTTCAACCCCAATCCCTGCAGCTACTATTGATAAAACCCCTGAAGATGTTTGATAGTTTTAACCAATTCTTTACTGAGACAATTCAAGCCCTAGCTAGCCAACTACCTCCTAGCTCCCCTGGTCCTGAAAGTAGCACCCCTAGAAACCTACTCGTGTTCAGCTTCCAACCAGTCGCCACTTCACTTATCCATACCTTGATCAAAACATTAAAACCCACTACACTTTCTGCTGATCAACTCCCTGCCGAGTACCTACAAAAATCAGCTGATGCTATTGCTTACCCCGTCTCAATACTAATCAATCAAACCATAGTAGAAGCTAAAATTCCCACCATCTGGAAAATATCTTATGTAATCCCACTTCACAAAGGAGGCAGCTCTACTGAATTCTCCAATTATAGGCCAATTGCTGTACTCTCTCCACTTGCAAAGATTATGGAAAAATGTATTCATAGACAACTCATGCACCACCTAATCCAGAATCGCCTTATGGCAGACACTCAGCATGGCTTCCGTCTTCATCACAGCACTACGTCAGCCCTCCTAGCCTTTACCAACACCATAAACCATAATCACAACAATAATTATATATCCTCAGCCCTCTTCTTGGATCTTTCCAAGGCATTCAATATGGTTGATCACCAACTTTTAATCCACACCCTGCAAACATTCTATCTAGATACTGAAGCCCTCCAGTGGTTTCAGTCCTACCTGAATGGTCGACAGCAGGCTGTCCTCTGGCAGAATAAACTCTCTAACCTTCTACCTAACACCCTTGGAGTACCACAAGGCTCTATACTAGGACCCTTACTGTTCTCCATCTTCATTAACAACCTTTATACTGTCATCCCAAAAGTCAGCTGTATCCAATATGCTGATGACTCTACTCTGATTTGTTCAGCCACATCTCCAGTAGAGTTATGGTCAGCTACCCAGACCACCTTTAATACAATAGAAAACTGGCTTTCTGAACATCAACTGATCCTAAATCCCAAAAACACTAAAATGCAGTTATTTTCACCAACAAGTAGGTCTACCGCTTTCACCTTTACCATAAAATCAAATGATGACACAATAATCTCCCCTGACCCATCTACAAAACTATTAGGTGTCATCATAGACAATAATCTAAAATTTGACCTACATGTTAACCAAACTATCAAAACCATCAATAAAAAACTAGGGTCACTTTACAGAATAAAAGCCTTCCTAACCCTCCAGCTAAAATTGCCATAGCTCACTCTCACCTTCTTTCAACCCTTCTGTATGCATCCCTCTACTCTCGAATTTAAACAAGACTGTCCTTAACAAACTCTCAATTTGCTACAACCACATTGCCAGGTTTGCCACTGGGCTGCCTTTTAGGACGATCATTGCATCAATCTAAATCAGCTTGGGTGGCTTGAACTACCCAGCCTAATCCAGTATAACCAACTGATTATGGCCTATAAAATCCTCTATAATCCGGACAATACTCCTGCACTTAAAAATATTATCACCCCCTATAACAATCCTAGACCACTTCGATCCTCTAACAAACTACTAATTCAGACTAGCAAAATTAATAACACAGCCGGTGATTCTCTCTTTGCAAACTCTGTAAGTAGATCCTGGAACATTCTTCCAGCTGATATTACCTTACTTTCCACCTTAGGTCAATTTAAAACTAGACTCAAACAACATTTGTCACTTAACTGGCTATGTCAATGTATCAAGCCTGGCTAACTCTCTCTAGAATGTGTAAAAATCTGTTAACCAGTTTACTGTGTGATTTAATTTAATCCTGACTTGTGCTCAGGATTAACTGCAACCTGTGGACCTTGCTTAACTTGCTTACTTATGTAATCTCTGTAAACAGTCTGTTTGTAATATGTAATGCTGATATTATGTAATGCTGTATCTGCTTACCCTTGGAGCTCATCTCCCCGAGCCTCTGCTGAAAATGGACATGCATCCAGTTGGACTATCCCGGTCAACAAATGTAAAATAAATAAATAAATAAAAGTATGGCTCAACTTCTAGTTGTTTATTCAGTGCCACTGTGAAGCTCTTCTGAAGTCTAAGTTTCAGCACTGGCTAATTTGCCAATGTCACCATTCAGTGTTTGGCCGCTATATTTTTGTACACAGTAGCCCTGTACATGTTAAAATTTGACTCCAGACATGACCCTGCAGTTTCAATGAATTGTATTTTTTCAGACTTCCTCATTCTCCATAGTGTAGAAGGTCACACAATACTGTAATTTAGTATACTAGACACTTAAATATCCATTGCTTTCAAAAGGTTGTTGTTTTTTGGATTGATAAGTACAGTAAGCATATGATGGCTCTTCATACAATGAAATGCATGCATCATGTTTTGAAAATGTATTTTTTTTAACTCTACCCAGCAAATTGTACAAGAGGAAATACATCTGATGCTGGAATGAAACATCTCATTTTAGGCATAGTGATTTATAAAGCTGTATTGTCATATTACAAATGCTACAATTAATACTCACAGAAAAATGTGCTAACTCAGCCTTTCACAGCAAATTCAAAGGTTTGCAAACCCATTTCACAATACATGCAAAAGATCACAAACAGCTTTGTCCACTTAATATAAGAGAAATGAGAAACATAATTGTTGCAGTACGCAACAGATATTCTATTACTTGCAAATACATTACACTAATCTCTATTACAACCTACTTGATATTGGAAGACTGCTCTTTTTAGTGTGTGTAGGTTTCAGTAATTATTCTTAAACTGACTCTGAATACATTTATTTTTCTCTGCTATAATCTGTCATATTTCATCAATTTCTGTACTTTTTGGCATACACTTTGGAAACTGACAGAACAGACTTCCCTGCTGGTGTGTCTGAAACTGTGAAGTCATACTGACTGGCTAATATAAATGCATGCTTTTGTAGACTAGGGATTATTTCAATTGCAAACACATTTGTGATGACCATATTTTTTAAAATAATCAAATTAGGAAGTTCTCTCACAACACAGTTCTGATAAATATATTTTATTTTATTACTACAACTGATTAAATGAGCATATTATTAATGCCCTGTGCCAGATAGTTATGCCATAAAGTATATGAACTAAGGTAACTGCTTTAGTTATTTTATTACAGAAATTGTGGAAAATAACACTTTAAAACTACACACTACTAAATGTAATTCCATTCCCTCCCAACAGTTCTACTCAGCATCTGAGTCTTATGAATACTTAATATGCATTTAGATATACCTGGTATTTGTGCAGTTGTGATGTAAAAATAAAACAGGTTGCTACATTTAATTTAAAAAAGTATGGCATAACCACAACAATAGTTGAAGGGATTGTACGTTATGATTTTATTTATCTCCTCCAGGCATATAGTTGTTATTTATAACCTTCTGGTTAAGTTTTTGATCAAGAAAGTTTTACCAGGCAGCTGTGTTATTTAAAATTCAAAAACTAACTCTTTATAATGAAATTAAACAGTCTGCTTAAATGAAACGGAGCACAGGACAGCTCTGCATAAGAAACATCTGCTTTTAGAAATGAAAGCTTACACCCCTTAAATGAAACGGAGCACAGCTCTGCATAAGGAAATGAAATGGAGCATAGCTCAGTCTGCAATTGCATATAGAAATTAAATGAAATGGAGCTTACCGATCTGTGGGAGTTGACAGTGTGGCTACCACTACCAGGAACCGATGCGATCGTTTTTTTTCCCGCGCACTTTTGTGATTTAAATTACGTAGCGTGCGGCACATTGAGTCAGGTCTTGCAGCTGTAAAAGTGGGAGGGTGCTTCCTCCTCCTCGCCCGAAGGTTCCGGTGCCTAAAACTGGGATGCAAAGGGCGTTCTTAAAAAGGAATGCCCTTTCTTAAAAAAAAACAAAAAAAAAACTTTTTTTTTTAAAATTAAAATAAAATTAATTTCTTGGCCAGACGATTTCCAGGGGGGTGCAAGTGCACTTGCCTCTCGGCCTTGTGTGTGTGTGTGTGTGTGTGTGTGTGTGTGTGTGTGTGTGTGTGTGTGTGTGTGTCAGCCACTTGGGCAGGGACACGAAGCACTGGTTGAACAGAGAGGGTGCTGAAGGTTTTAGCTTGCCCACTAGGCTGAGATCTGGACCCTATAGCTGTGCCAGTGGGGAGTCTTATTGGGGACCTGGAGAGCAAGGGAACGACTAGCCCCAGACTGACTGTCATGTTTGTGTGCTCTTAAGGGAAATTGCACTTTACCGTGTGTATTTATCCTTTCCTCCTATATGAGACGCCCCTCACTGCTGTTAGTGGTGAGGATTGAGGCTCCTTAATCGCTGGGCCAGGGCACGGACGTCACATATTAATTGTTTAGTAGTGGTGGGATATCCACATCACATATTAACTCATTCACTCCGGAGAAAAAGCTGCCTGTTTAATTCCACCATAGGAACAACAGTGCAGCCTGAGCTCATTTTCAGAAAATCCATTTGTAATACCATACAGAAAACAAATGTTCATAACTCTTTAACTATAAGAGCTAGACTAAAAATGTAAATGTGAAAGTTGTTCAGAAGACGCTGACCTTTCCAACAGTGTAAATGTTGATAGTGCATATCAAAGTCATTATTAAATATTGGCAAGGAATGTTGATATTGTGCATATATTTTACCTTTTGGAAAAGCAAAGCGCAATATCTTGGTCAATGTACCATGTAGACCCATACAGTTTGTATTTATTTTGTAATATGGATGTCAGCTTTAAAATGATGACTCAACCATTACTGTGCGATGCTCCTTTTTGAAGATATTCACATAAATGTGATTAATACATTATTCCTCATAATTGATAAGCAAAGCATAATATCTCATCACCTGTGACAGACAGAGTTTACATATCAGTGTAGAAGTTGTGCGTCTCAATGTCAGCTTCAAAATGCATCATTTGTGTGATCACCATGCTCCCTTGCAAAGATATGGTCATAATAATGGGAGTTGGGAGAGTGGACTAATGGTTAAGGTGTTTGCCTTACAAGCACAAGGTGCAGGGTTTGAGTCACACAAGGGATAATTGGCTAGGCTTAAAATGGCTTATAAGGGCAATTAGCCTAGTACTAATCTATGAACCTAGTCTATGAACCTAAGTATTGGAAATGTATAATTTTCATAATCCTACAAGACTAAACAAACTGTGATATCTGTAGATGTGTACAGTGCACATACATAGTTCTTTTACCATGTTATAAGTATTAATACTGTCTTCAAAATAAGGTATTACTTAGCGCATTCACATTCTCCATTGCAAAGTTATTTACCAAAATATGCAAAAAAATCATAATTTCCATAACTTAAGTATGAAACATCTGTACATGTGTATAACATACAAGGACAGTTCTTTTGCCATGTTGGAACTATCAATACTGTCTTCAAAAATCAGGTATTACTTAGCAGATTCAGATGTTCCCTTGCAAAGTTATTTACCAAAATATGAAAAAAATCATAATTTCAATAACCTAAGTCCAAAACAAACTTTGATATCTGTACATGTGTACAACATACAGGGTCACTTGTTTTACCATGTTGGAACTATCAATACTGTCTTCAAAATGAGGTATTTCTTAGCACATTCAGATGCTCCCTTGCAAAGTTATTTACCAAAATATGAAAAAAATCATAATTTCCAGGGTTCCTATTACCTTGTTAAATTCCTGAAACTTAGAAGCTGAGAACATCAAACTCAGATGTTCAAAGTTCCAAGAATTCGAACACACAAAAAAATAAATAAAAACCCTAACAGCAATTTAACTGTTGCAAGCAGGGGGGCAAGCCCCCCTGCACCCCCACACCCTCCGCTCTTTAAATATACAAACTCCAAGATCGCAATACAGTGTGGAAAGGGAAGATTTCCCTTTACCTTACTGTAGTGCGATCTCGGAGTTGGTAGATTTAAAGAGCGGGGGGTGTGGGGTGTGCAACCCCCCCACATGGGGGTTGCAGGGGGGCTTGCCCCCCTGCTTGCAAGAGTTTTTTATGTTTCTTTTCTTTTTATTTTTTATTTTCACTTGTCGAAGTTCTGAAACTTCGAACATAAGGTTTCGATCTTATGGTGTTCGAAGTTTCGGAACTTCGACAATGTAATAGGAACCCTAATTTCCATAACCTAAGTTCATAGGTAGGTACTAGGCTATTGGCCCTAGGGCCTATATAAGCCTATCCAAAAAATGTACCCTGGCTTTCACCACCCAATAAAATTATTTTCCTGTGCCCCTGTCAAGCAGAGCCACAGAAGTGATCCCTGGGGTGAATTTCCCATTTCCCATCCAATCATCAAGATTTTTCTTGAAGAATGCTAATGAGGAGCTCTGTTTGACATAGATAGGTAGTCTGTTCCAGAGTATGGGAAGTCTCTGGGACAGGAATCTATCCCTCCAGCATGTTCTGTTTATTGTGGTGACAAGGTTTAGGTCCCTAGATTGTGTGGCTCGGATGGATTGGGATTTCTTTAAATGGAACATGTCCAACAGCTCTGGGTTTGACATAGCTTTGTATGTTAGGCAGAGATCGCCCCTGAGTAGGCGATATGCGATAGAGTAAAGCTGTAGTTTTTTTAGACGGTCTGCGTAGGGCATCTGTTTGAGGCCAGTAATCCCCTTTGTGAGGTATTTCTGTGGTCTTTCCAGTTGTTGTAGATGTCTTGTGAGGTACATACCAAAAGGGGCATTGTACTCTATAATGGGGTCTAATGAGTGATGAGTAGAGGGGAACAATGACCTCTTTTTTTCTGGATGAGAATCCTTTTGTGATGAGATGAGCCACGTAGAAGGATTTTCTGACCACTGTGGTGATGTGATTATCAAAGGAGAGACTACTGTCCACCTGTGTCCCAAGGTCTCTTATCACATTTTTGGCATTAAGTAGACTACCAGCTATGTGGTAGTTCATGGGTACAGAGTTTTTACCAAAGAGGATGACAATAAACTTTTTGGCATTGAGCTTCAGGCCATGGCTTTGACACCAGATATCTGTCTCAGTGAGGCTCTTTTGTAGTTTGTCCACATCGTTAGGAATTTCGATTATGGCTTCTAGCTTGCAGTCATGTGCAAACTTTGTTAGCCAAAGACCTTCTTTGTTAGCCTGCACTTCAGAGAAGTAGATACTAAAGAGGAAAGGACCCAGGACTGAACCCTGTGGTACTCAACTTGTCACTGGTCTGAAGTCAGATTTGGAATCCGCTACTTTCACAGTGTGGGTTCTGTCCATGAGCCATTTGGCAACCCATCTTGTGACATAGGGATTTATACTTAGTTTAGTGAGCTTATCTATAATTCCAGAGTGGGGGATGGTGTCGAAAGCCTTGGCGAGATCTAGATAAGCTGCGTGAACCATTTTACCTCATCTATGGCTTTGGTGACTGCTTCAAAGAAGTCAATCAGGTTTAGGAGACATGATCTGCCTTTTACAAATCCAAACTGGGTAGGGTCCAGAGTTTGGAGATTACCAATGTCTTTGTTTATGAGTTCCATGATGGTGACTGCTTCAAAGAAGTCAATCAGGTTTAGGAGACATGATCTGCCTTTTACAAATCCAAACTGGGTAGGGTCCAGAGTTTGGAGATTACCAATGTCTTTGTTTATGAGTTCCATGATGATACGTTCCATGGCCTTGCAGACCAGGCTCGTCAGGCTAATGGGGCGGTAGTTCCTGGGGTCCATCGTGGCTCCACCTTTGCGGAATGCGTTAACCGTCACGGTGCGCCATTCAGTGGGTACAAAGCCTGAGGTGAGGCTATGATTGAACATGGTACTTAGGTAGGGTGCCAGTTCATTCTGTAGTTCATGTAGAACACAGCCTGGGATATTGTCAGGTCCCATGGATGCTGTGTTCTTGGCTTTGGAGAGTGTGTTTTTTACCTGTGCAGCCGTGATTATAGGAACTTTGCATTCTTCCAGTATAGAGATGGGCCCTCTAGGGGGTGAGAGGGGGGTAAAGTTAGCACTGAACCTATCTGCTAGGATGTTGGCAATATCAGTTGGTTCTATATATTTAGTGCCATTGCGCTGTAACTCAGAGCAGATCTGAGTGTTCCCATTGAGATTCTTGACATAGCTATAGAATGCTTTGTGGTTGTGTTTAGAGTCAGTGGCAATTTTGTTTTCGTAACTAGCTTTGGAGGATTTTATGAGGGATCTCAGCTTCATACTGAGGTTGACCAGGGAGTTCCTCCAGTCATGGGATTTTACTCTTTTTTGCAACAGTTTCTTTCTTCTTGTAGAGTTTGTTTATGGCAGAGGACCACCAGATTGGCTTCCTTTTTTTGGAGGATAACATCTTGGTTCTATTAGGGATAGCATGATCCATGCACTCGTGTAAGTGCTTATAAAGTGCATTTGTGTAGGATTCAGCAGTCTTACCTCTATTGTCCATCTGCATGGGTGTCGTGAAGTTTGCCACTTCTGTCTTAAGAAGTGTGAAGTTGGCTTTGGAAAAGTTTTTTACGATGGTTTCCCTAATTGAGGGTGGGGGTGGGATGTGGATGTCTAGGCTGATTAGCTTGTTGTCAGATCTGACCAGCGAGGAATTGACCTCTGGTGTGGAACACTGGTTTCCCATGTTGGTAATGACCAGGTCTAGGATATTGCTGCCCCTGGTGGGGGTGTGAATAAGTTGATTCAAGGCGTTGGAATTTATGAATTCTAGAAAACGTTGAGCAAAAGCATTGGTACATGAGTAGTTTTCCCAGTTAATGGTGGGGTAGTTGAAATCGCCCATTATTAGGGTGTTGGGTTGTACCCTAATATTTTCCAGTGTATCAAGAAATGAGGAGTGGAAGTCCTGGGGCATGGGGGGGTCTGTAGCAAGCTACAGTTTGGATTGCGGTCTTGCCCAGAGTTAGTTGCACTTGGATAATCTCGGATGCATTATGCTGTGCAACTAGCCTGGAGGTGTGGATGTCCTTAATGAATATGGACACGCCTCCGTGCTTCGTTCTGGGTGTTCTGGGTTAGGTGGCCGAAAGGTGTGGTATGAATTGTAGCCTGGTAATGCAGGGGTACTCTCTGGAGCTTTGAACCAGGTCTCTGTCACTGCACAGATGTCAATGTTCTCCATTTTAAGGAGCACCTCGAGTGAGTGCATTTTGAAGTTTAGACTTTTAGCATGGAGTAGCATTACCCTCAGATTTTGCTTGCTTGTACCTCTTACGGTGGTGACTTTGTCATTTGAACTTTGACTAAAAAAGGCACTATAGGGGTGGCAAGAGCCTTAGCCAGTATCCGGAATCCTAAGGGCGACAGGTGCAGGCCATCTCTGGCAAAGCATCGTGGCCTATCGATCATGTCGTCCCAGGCAGACAAATACTGGATCCCCTTAGAATGACAACAGAAGCTTAGCCAATTGTTGAAGTCATTCATTTTGTCCTTGTACTGTGGTATCATTCTGGGTAATGGCAGGATGTTACTCAGGGTTAGGGTCATACCTGCCTGGGATACAAGATCGGAGAGCTCCTCCATGTCTCTTTTCATGTAGTCGAGGGAGGTACATCTCAGGTCATTCACACCAACATGGACAATGACAGTGTCATATTTGTACTTATTGTGGAGTGACCTGAGTGCATGCATTATGTTGCGGATTCTGGCACCTGACAGGCAGCTGACAGTAACTTTCTCCTTGTTTAGTCTAGTGAGTGGAACATCAGTGTGCCTGACTATAGAGTCACCTATGACTAGAGTGTTGGGTAAGTTGTTATGCCTTATGGGCTGTGGTTGAGTGGCACACTGAGTTTGTGGGCTGTGTCATTTGGGTTGTGTTGGGGGGTGGAGTTTGCCTGCGTTTATGCTTTGGATGACCCTGATGCTTGGGCAGGTTTTTTTTTTGAAAGCCTCTGTGAATGTAGGTGTGTGTTTTGTGTTTCTGTATGTGTGTTTTGGTGGTGTAGGTTTTGAGGGACTATGTGATGAGTGTGGTGTGGTGCAAGTATTTACCTTCTCCTCTTGACTGTCTAGTCCAGTCTTGGGTGAAGAGAGCTTTGCTTCCAGTTTGGCTATATAAGTGCATCTCTCACAGGTTGTAGTGTTGGGTGGTAGGAGGAGAGGGTTGTCTGTGTACATGAGGCAATTGCTGCATTGCTCCAAGATGCCCAGATTCATCAGGTAGACAGGAGAAATCACTGGGAGCTGACCCTTAGACATGCCTGGATAGGTGCTTATGTATTAAGTACTAAAAACTGCTTTCCTGTAGACAAGTGAGGAAAGTTGAGTGCTGTAGTAATTTGTAGCTTATGTAGTGCTTACAATGAGTTCTGAACAAGTGCTGAGTTCAAAGAAACAGATTTGAGTGCTGAAACTAGAAAACTGGCTAGTTATAAGAAACAAAACTAAGCTGGAAGGCTTCCCTCCAACACAAAAGGGCTTGGGGGCTCAGAAGCCTACAAACAGTCTAGACCACTTAACAGGAAATGCAGGAAACAAACTTAAAGGAGTACAACAGGCTTCTCTAATGTATTCCTCAACTTCACGGCCCTTTTCCTCCCTATTTACATTGTCCTCTGTAAAGCAACAACAATAAAGCATTTACAATTTTTATAATTCCCCTTACTTCTGTAACAGAAGCCTACCTTCTCATACTGTGATGATTTCACTTACAAAATGATTCTCTCACGTTTGAATAAAGCTTGCTGGAGTCGCCCAATTACTGACATCATTGAGGCCAGGCAGTGCAGGTACTTTTTTTTTTTTTAAATCAGTTCCCTCCCCCAAAGTGACATCACCACAGCCGTCATCTGATTCTAACTAAAATATTAAGACCCACCCATTCTGTGATGTCATGGCTCCCTTGTCCTTCCTGTAGCCTGAGTACTGTTCATTTTATTCAGTAGTAGTGTAGTAACACCGATATTTGGAAACACAGAAATTTGGTATGCATACTTGTACATTCTGCACAGCAAATGATGCTTAGGTGGTGTATCGCTTGCATACTTCTCTCTTGTATTTGCACCAGATACTGCTAGTGTGCAGTGCGGGAATAGAAAGATTAAAACATTACCCTGGTATCAGAGGTGGCAGTGCAACATATTCATAGTGGCTTAACATGATGAAACTTGAACAAGCACCGAGAATTATTCAGTGCATCTTCCACACCTTAAGTCTGAAAATGAATTCACATACTCACATGAACAGGAGTAGCTGCATATTGATGGCTAAAGGTGTATGGGAACGTCGGGTGATTACTACACTGCAAAACTGGTATGTAATGGTGGAGATATTTGGAAGGCATGAGCAAACACACCAGTATATAAAGCCATAGCACCAATTGAACTGGAGGCTGGCAAATAGATTTAGTAAGGGATTTTGTCCATGCACAAATATTTCAACAGTGATTCTTTGCAGTGGCATCCATTATCTGAGTCAAGGTAAATTAACCTTGATGTCCTGTATTAATCAATAAAAAAATTACTTTAAGTGACTTCTGGACACAAGAAAAAGGAAGGGGAAAATATAGCAATGTGGTTTGTATGTACAAAGACAAATCCAGGGACACTGCAAAAGGTTTTTTTGCAATCCAACCAGTGGAGTAAAAACATATGAAGGCAAACACTGCATACCAACACACTTTGCACGTGTAAATCTCACTTTTTAACAAGGTGGAATATGAAGTGATACCTTAACACTTAAATTAATAAAGATCTAAACTGGTTAATAGTATAAATGTTTTATTCTTCAGCTCCTTGGTGCAAGACCTTACTGGATGTGATTGCAGTCAAGTAAGGCCATGGCTATAGTGCAGCAAAAAAATGTCCCCTCTAACAAAGGAAATGCTAGAGCAAAGATTAAACTACACGAGTCAAGCACCCTGCTGAGATCTGCCAAACAATGGAATTACCAGGTCAAATTACCCTCAGGAATTTGACAGCTAGGGAAGCTAAATGCTATGGGGGAGGGGAGAAGTAAATGGACTGGAATTCATTGTCTCACAAATTAGTGCCATTTAAACTAAATTAGAAAAAAGGCAGCAGTAAACAGCACTTTAAGTGTGTTCTGTGGCATTTGCACTGTTTCTGTTTTAAGTAGTCATCCAGCAGCAGGGAATGTTACTTACACTGTTCTATTTTACTCAGTACTTTGTACGCATGCAACATCTATGAAATGACAGGAACTTTAGGCAAACGGGAGCCTGCATGATGTAACATTTTTGAGCCAAACAATGATTTATGGGATACTGGATGGCAACCTGATTTATCCAAACCACGTCAATATGCCAGCCTCCAGGTGGTCAGAGTTTGGATTTACATATAAAAATATTTAAAATCCTGTAAATAATCCCAGAGTGCTGTTAAAGTGTAGGAAACATCATGCCATGATGTTTTAAATGTTTTTTGAGTCTGTGGGTGCGGTACTCCTTTAAATTGTTTTTTGTTCTCTTTCCCAGATGCTCTCTTTGTACACAGTAGGGGTGCCTGAAATCAGAATATGATCTCACTGCACTCATTTGAGTGAGCAAAAGATGGGCCCAGAAGGAGTATCCAAACACAAATTTACAAGAGGGGCGGCCAGTTTCAAAGCCACTAAGAGTCAAAACTTCCAATTCAGTTAATATTCATGCAACACAATTAAATCAATTTAAATACTGTATTATTTGAAAAAAGTGCAGATAAAAAGTACTTAAATTCTCTTATACGTCCAGTTGAATACAGCTAGATCTTAGCCAGCCAAAGCTGAGGTTTTTTAAGCAGAAAATATTTCAAACTGTACCACTTAAATAGGCATTGACAGGAAATCAAAGAATGTGGCTACCCCCACACCTGCAATTACTAAGAGATAATAAAATTCAAGCAAGCACTAACTGAAGAACAGAGTCAAAACTTCAAATTCAGTTAATATTCATGTAACACAATTATATCAATTTAAATACTGTATTATTTGAAAAAAGTGCATATTAAAAGTACTTAAATTCTCTTATACGTCCAGTTGAATACAGCTAGAAAGTCCGAAACAAACTTTGATATCTGTACATGTGTACAGCATACAGGAACACTTCTTTTACCATGTTGGAACTGTCAATACTGTCTTCAAAATGTGGTATTACTTAGCACATTCAGATGCTCCCTTCAAAGTTATTTACAAAAATATGAAAAAAAAATCATAATTTCCATAAACTGAGGCCTAACAAAACTGACATCTGTACATGTGTACAGCATTCAGAACCAGTTGTTTTACCATGTGGACACATATGATTGTAAATATACACATTCCTGGTGTAGCCAGCATACTGCTGAATGGGTACATGTAAAGAGAAAAAGCAAGCTAAGGACTGCCACTCCACTAATGAACCCAGGACAGGCATGGGACTTCAGTGGCAGGCAAGGCCATCTGATCTGTCCTATAGCTGTGCTGGCTACCCACTCAGACAGCTGATACTACTGCAGTCTCACTACCTCCTTCAGTGTCAGCAGTCTGTCTTACCTGTGCCTTTTCTCTTTACATGTGTCCATTCCGCAATGGACCTAAGGGATCAAGTTCTGTATTAGTAAGCCCTTCCTGTCTTCTAAACTCTACGCATGCCCGATAAAAGCAGACTAAAAAAAAGACGTATTGCAGGATGGTCACTGACATATTAGATTGCACGTGGTAGGACTCTCCTGAAACAGTTGTTCTTTCTCAGCATCCACACCAGCTCCTTACCACAGTTATTTGCCAAACTCAGATAAATATATTTTACACAGCACATTTCATGATAAGAGTTTTACTTACTATACTGGTCCTACTTGGTCATGGGTGTTTTCTATTCTTATCACAAACTGCATATTACCAATCCTGCATAGTTCTTCTCACGCCATTTTGGAGGTCAGTCAAGAACAACACAATGCCCTCCTCAGTTAGGTGAACGCCATCCCTTCTGAACAGAAGAACATCTTCAGCAATGATGCTGTCATGACAGATTATAGATCCAGCGACCCTATGCATCAAGCCATGCATTAACCCATTCTGTAAATGTCTGGCCTTGTGAGCTGATTGTTGACTGTTTGCTGTTTTCCATACCTGTCAAGGAATTATATCAGAACACACAAAATGACAGCATGGCCACCACGACTGCAGGTGTTCAAAAATTGCTGTGATTTGAAACCGTAACCTTCCGAGTGGTTGACTGATGACATCATTCCCTCCAATGTACAGCACAAGAATGTCGGGCTCAGGGCTCTTCCAACAACTGCAGTACTCCGCTCCAATGCATACCTCTTCTTGCAATCCAGTATACCTTCGCACTGGATGTGGGGAAGCTCAAGTTGTACCGGTTTTCAGTTTCGGAGGCATGGCTGGCAGCCCAGTGAATGTAGGAATGGCCACATACCCACACTTTCACTTGTCGTTCTTGTGGTCATGAAGCCATCTCAGTGTCAGAAGGTGGACAAACCTGCATAGGAAAGAAAATGCAAACAGATTACTACTGATGTTTGACAGATGTATTAAAAGACTACATATATATGTGTATCATATGCATTACCTGGTGAGCCCATCCATATCTTGTGTTGGTGGATGCATCATGGGGGGGGGCATACCCAGCCACCTGCATCACAGTGGCACCCCCAAGGCCATGCTTACTAGGACAACAGCACTATGGGACTGAGCTGAAGAGTCTGCAAGTTCCCAACTGTGATCCAGGTGGATCATAAGATCCATGGTGACTGGGTATGCCCCCCGTGATGCATCCACCAACACAAGAGCAGTTGGCACAAAAGTCTGAAGAGGAACCTTCTTGGCCTTGGTGCATAAGGGCTTGGCTGGTAACTGACAAGGGGGCACCGAAAGGGCACATGTAAATGGGTAAATACTGCTTGCTTTCTCAACAGATGGCATCTTCATTGGGGGATGTGGTGCTTTACACTTGAAATCACACATGAAAAACACAATGGTATACAACATTCTGATGTAATATACCTTCCTGATTGCCTAATAAGGTACAGAGCTTGATACTAAGCAACTTACTAATCATTTGCTAAACCTAGCTAGGGAGTTTACTGTCACACACACACAAACTTCAACGTCATAGTGCAAGAAATCTTGACAAAGCATATAATACCTCACACACACAAACTTCAAGCTCATAGTGCAAGAACTCTGAGCAAAGCATAAAATAAATAGGATCAGACTATAAATATTGCTGTCATGCACATAAAAAATTGGTAGAATAACAAGATTTCTGTTAGTATGCATTTTTCTAACAAGTGCAACTTGGACATTTGGATACAAAACCGGAAATACATCCCTGGTTTGGCACCTATGTCTGTAATTGACAGAGGTAACCTGTAAATGGTTCATCTGCAAGGCCCATGCTTGCAGTTATCAAGGGTATCAGATCTTGTCAGACAGCTTCCCAGGACAAGGATAACAGCTATTGAACATTGTGGCTAGTACATAAATTATTTTTCTTATGTTGTCAATTGTCATTCTATCGTCAGCCTTGTGGGGCAGAGTCAACAACTATCTTAGACTCTGGGTAGCTCACCAAATAGCTATGCAAGTACTCTAAACGGCTGAAATATGCCTCACGGATATCACCCACAAAGATAGGTTTAAATATATTTAATATATAGTAAAAGAACAAGACTATAATCAGTAACTCAATAAAATGACTTCACAGTTCAAAAGCACAGCAAGTATTTTACCACAGCAGTGCAGGATAGTCTCAAATACATAAAGACAACATATGAGTTTGGATATTGTCATTGCCTTATAAGTAAAAAAGTAAACAATGTAAAATATATCTCACCTGTCCAGATTAATAAGCTTCATAGTTTTGGTCTGTTTATCAGAACAATATGTGGTTTTCTGGCAGATCAGAAGATGCTAGCCACTAAATAATAACATATATATTCATATCCTTCATACATTCTATGACAAATCCTGTTAGTCTAGTAACTTTCTAAGTTAAAAAGAAGAAAATTAAAATATATCACTGTCATAATTCTCAAGTGTCCTGATTTTGCCTCATAGATTTGTTACATTTCTTGGAATTGTACAAATGACGAAAAGAAACTGGTGTGGGGGGTGGATTGCAATGACTCCAAGTGGAAGAATAACCTAAATCTGGCTTATGCATTCATCGATGTGATAACGACTTCTACTTAGGTGAATAACAGTGACAGTTGCTGAGAGTTTTATCTGAAAAGTGATAACGACTCAGTGCTATATTGTAACAGCACTGTGATAGTGACATGCAAAGTTATTCATGCTCAGACACGGGTGATAATTGCTGCTTATAACCTGTTGAGTAGGCATTCATTATATTACCTTGTGCAGCTGTTATGTGAAAGAGACTCATTATCATCAGTAAGGAGTACACCTGAGTGATTCAGTAAAATAGTATAACACTTATATATTGAGCCCTTCCTCCCACCTAAATTCCACAAATGACTGAAAGCCAAGAAAAAAGCACCAAACATGGTAGCTCCATACTTGTAATAGTCAGCTACTAAGTTCGGAGACATCTATAAGAAATTAATTCTAGGGAATTTTACCAGAAGTAGCGCCATAACTACATAATGGAACATATGCAATGTCAAATACCATAAAGAAATAACAATATTTTGCAGGTCAAAGTAATACATAAATGGCTGTCAGAATGGAGTACAGGCAGGAAAGAAAGGAAGTAATAGTCAAATCATGTTTCCTTTGTATACTGTACCTTACAACAGCTGTCATACAAACAGGGAGCAAAGGTGGAGGTGTCTGAATTTACAAACTATATCTCGTGCCTATTTTAGAAGCAAACTGTTGCATTTTTCATTAAGAGTTCAGAAGAACAAACTTCCGTTTTTTTTCTTACACAAATGTACATGCCAGAGATGGTATAAGTGAAGAATCCAAAGAAATTGAGAACAATGCACCCTTTGGCACATTCCTGACCAGGTACATGCAACAGCTTCACAAGCTATACACAAAGAATACAGGGAGTAAACAGTATGTATGCAGACCATCTCAGATCTCTACTTTTGTACTAAGTCTCCTACAGATTGTTGTGAGGCAATCTAGGACTAGCCTACAAGGTATCCTGTGATGCCACACTGATGGATATGCTGTATATTCACAAAAGATATAGTTTCAAAAATACCCACTCTACAGACCTGAATCTCAATTACAACATAAACAGTACATGCTGTAGGGACATGACTTCCCATGTATGTGAAGCAAAGCTTATCCCTACGCTTAATCAGACATAACTTTGGTCAAAGGATGGGAAATCATACATTTATCCCTGGTTTGGTACCTATTTCCCTAGAGGACAGGAGTAGCCAGTGACTGTTTGTGTGTACAAGCCTATGACATAGCTTTAAAATTCCTTCGGATATCGCCATACATCAACAATATTTTTTTACGTTTGTGCTAATCATGGCTGGCCTTGACCAATAACCTAGTAATCAGCTATGAATCCATAAATGGAAAACATGAAAATAAATGTATGAAATGTAGGCTTTATACACACCATCAGTTATGAGCTGCCCATATAAATACATGGATTTATGGGGGAACATTCTTGCCTTAGACTTGCCCATTAACCATTATTTAAATACATGTTTTACCAAGCACGTGGACACCATTATTCTACCTTTCTGCACATTTAAGTAAGAATTTCCAGTTCAAAACATAATACTGAAACATCAGGGGTAAACTGTTATAGGTGATAAGCCTATGGATTGGTACAGCCTACTATGCCCATACAGCTCTAGTGCCCCTGTAAACCCAAGGGTTCAGAATTTAGTTCCAGGTGGATTAAATATCCATGGTGGCTGGGTATACCCCCGTGATGCATTCACCAACACAACAGCAGCTGGCACAAAAGTCAGAAGGGGACCTCCCTGGCCTTGGCGAAAAAACACCACTTCGCATCACCAAACGAAAAACATCCCCACGGTGAAGCATGGTGGTGGCAGTATCGTGCTTCAGGGTTGCTTTTCTTCAGCTGAAACTGGGGCTTTAGTCACTTTGGGCCCCATAACCTTCAGGCATCTGCTAGAAAGTTGAAGATGGAGGCATTTCACCTTTCAACAAGACAATGACCCCAAGCATACATCCAGTTCCACAAAAGAATGGCTTCACCAAAAGAAAATGAAACTTTTAGAAGAGCCCAGACCTAAATCCAACAGAAAATCTTAGTGTTGACCTGAAGAGGGGTGCTCACAAGAGATGCCCTCGCAAATTTATGATCAGTAGATGTACATAAAGCACATTTGGTTTTCCAGAGTTTCACTTGAAACAGCTGACAGAGGGTGAACAAGTGGCCTATGGAAATAATCTGCTCTAGATATTCAGGAACACAACAGTATGTAAAACTGCTATAAGGGTTCGCAGCACATTCAAGCTTGAACCTCTTTCTCAGCCAGTACAATTCCAAAAATAAGACCAAAACCGGAATACAGTAACAGAAATTTCACACTGCCATGCAAAATAATGGAGACAGCTGTTGCTATAGCACTAAAAGCAATACAAATAGTTACTGCCCACTAGTGTAATACTATGACAGCAATGTATGACTATTATGTAAAGCCACAAAAAAAAGGACATGGCTGCTACTTATTTTTATATACATCAAAAAGGCATTGGAAGCAGTTAATCATAAGCAGCTCCTTGGTGATGCATAAATCTGATTTGGTGATATGGCAGGCAAGTATAGTTGTCTTCCTATCTTTATAGTAAAATTTCTACAGTTACTTCCAGAATTCTTTATTGAACAGTGGAGCATTCATTGTCCAAGTACTACAAGGTTTTTCTCCCAGAACTGTTACTCTTGTTGTTTAGCATATAAACTAAAGACTATAAACTAAGACTGTCAAAGGATAGCTGTAAGAGCAAGGTGCTGCTAATGATATAAATATCCTGAGGTGTAACCCATCTTTCATAACATTACTACATTTGGCGACTAAATGCAGACTTCTACGGAAATGGTTACGGACATACAATCTTATAATAAATAAGAAGTCCACCACAGTGCTGTCTGATAATATGGCTCTAGTAGTAATAAACCTTTTAAATAAATACAGCTAGTCTACACATTTTATTGAACTTTGAAGCTAAAAACGCAATAAGACTAGACATGTTTATGCCATTGTTAGAATACAGTCTGACTAGAACAGCACCTGATTCTCCATATAATATGCATACACGGTGACTAATAAGATGTATCATTTTATAAAACAATAGAATAGTACGGAGCAAAGGTTCACTGGTAAATACTAGGCTAGTTGTCCTTCTCAAGCCACCATAAACATTCAGCTACTTACAACTTATTTCATTTTTGCAAATGTTCTAATTAACTGTACAAAGGCCATAACTTATTTGCAGTTGTCCATGGTATAAGGCTTCCCCTGAAACATTTAAGTTCTGAATGTGCATACTGGTATGGATAGCAGTCCTCAGAACCCATAACGGAGTTTATACCAGCTTTATTCCCTTTAGTAGTTCTCTCAAAATGGCAGCAACAAGTGTGGACTATACCAAGTAGAAAACAGATGTGTGGGTAACTATAGGATGTTAACAAATGTTTGTCTCAAGTCTGAAGGCAGCTTAATTTCACAACACCCTATTCCCACAGACTACTTGGCTCATTCCAAGTGAGCAGAGGAGCACCATGGCAACCAGAAAGAAGAGGAAACAGGCTGCATCTGCGTGTGTGCACAAATTCTGATTAAATAGTAAGTGCGCTCAGATTTCTGCATTAATTGGAGCAAAGGAGCTGCAGTCAGACTATGTAACATTAACTCAGAAAATCACTCAAAATATGTACAGTTGAGAGGTAATTGTCTCTCTCTCTTACACAGACCCATATCCACCAATTAGTTATTTTACAGCCGGTATGTGTAACATCGCAGATGTTCAGTTACGGTCAAATGTATTTTTCTTAAAAATAAAACAGCACTGACAAAAGTCCGTCATTCTTTGAATCACTAAATATTTAGGAATGGAAGAATTACGGGCTTTTGCCCTTGCTAGCTGTATTGAAAAGCATGCATACATTTGTTCACAGTCACAAGCTCACAGAACAAAATCTCCAAACAAATACAGGTACCATGTTATGACCACAAAAAGACACCCCGGATGTGATTTATGGTCTGGTAACAACATAGTTCTAGTTGAAAAGGAAGTTTGTCTATTATAGCAACAAAAGTGTGCAATATTTTCGGAGACCCTTCATTTAATTTTGTGCCCTTCTCCAATTTCAAACAAAACAGTATCCATATTGCTAATCAATTACTGGTACAATAAAACAAAATGTTTTAAAAATGAAAGTGGCATACAGGCTGTGACGCCCTTGCCCTGGCCCAGCAATCAAGGAGCCGCAATCCTCACCACTAACACCAGAGAGGGTGTCTCATATAGGAGGAAAGGATAACAAATACACACAGTAAAGTGCAATTTCCCTTAAGAGCACATAGAGATCACAGTCAATCCAGGGCTGGTTGCTCCCTTGCTCCCCAGGTCCCCAATAAGACTCCCCACTGGCACAGCCATAGGGTCCAGATATCAGCCTAGCTGGGCAAGCTAAAATCCCCAGCACCCTCTCTGTCCAACCAATGCTTTCATGTCCCTGCCAAGTAGCTGACACACACATACTTTGAGATAAGAGTTTACACAACCACACAGACACTTCTGGGGAAGGCTGGCACAGGTTCTCCAGCTTTGCCCCTTTTACCCAGACTGTACAGTAGTACCCTGCCACCACCCAGCTAATAATTATCAGCTACTCAAAGGCCCTAAAAAGAGTGTCCAATTATTAGTGTGCAATATTATTATTCAAATGGTAGTATAGCCCAGGGCTAAAGCTATTAGAGTGGCCTTGTGCAGGTTTACAAAAGGCATGCAAGTACTGTTAAGAGCTTAACTTATCTCCACACAAACCAGCCACAGTTGAAAGGTTTTACAATATTTAATAATAAATAAAACCACAAGACAATACTTTCTTCTATACAGTGCTAGTCAAAAGTTCAGAGATCACACAGAAATACTCAAAATAATTCAGTAGTACAGTTCTGACATAACAGGACAACACTTAGTTTAATATTTTCTAATTCCTAGCTGCTTCTAGGAGAAAACACAGTTCTAAAATACTACTTACATAAAGAGAGCATAAGGCAGTGCTGAGTTGGATAGTCAGACAAAAATGCTTACTAATCTCTAGTTCTCATTATTTAAATTGCTGTTGCAGTTCTGGTAAACATTACATCATATTTTACACTTTCCTGGTGTTCCAAGGCTGACAGAAATTGTATTTACATTCTTTTTCACTTAGAGCAATAAAGGACATTCCATATGTAAATTAGGGTCATTAACTTTAGCCTTAAAACAATAGGCAGGATGCTTACTCCAGACTCATCAACTCCAAATTCTAACTTCAAAGGAACAGACATAAAGTAATTTTAATTTCAAAGGACCAACAAGAAATTCTTGACTTGGCTTTCTTTACAGCAGATGGCTGCCTACACTCCAAGAGTCACAATGACTTAGAAGGTTTTGGTTCATTGTCAGTATAGAAAGCTTGGGGAAAGGACATATGTACAATTCCAATAAACGCGTACATACAATAACCTATCTGTAAAAAAAGAACAGCTCTTGGGCCAAATAGAGGAAAGCAGAATTAATGGGAACTCCGAACGCCAAACTGGTGGTGCTCTCTAACAATCTCTCTGCAAACCGTAAGTGCACAAATAAAACAGAGGGATCCAGCAGCAGGTAAAATCTCCAATTATCAGCAAAAAAGAAAGGAAATACCTGCTGCTAGACCCTCTATTTATTGGGGGAAAACAAAAGAAATAAAGTTGGAGGTTGGAGTATTGAGCAAGTGGTGGCTTGGATTGCAAGAATCCGATTGGCTGCCACCACTTACTTTATCAATCGCTTTTTAATCGTATTTTTGGCTAAAAGTTTAATGTGACCTTAATGTAAAAACATGCTGAATCGTAACTATATAAGGTAATTACAAGTTCAGTTACGATTTCAGCATGTTTTACATTAAGCACAACTATAAATCTACACTACAGTTTCTCGCACATGTGGAAGGGACTCAGGGGTAATAGCTTGCAATTTGTATCTTCTCATGGCACACTCGGATGCAAGCACAGAGAGAAGGTACTCTGGGTTAATGAGTTAAGTGGTGACAAATACTAATTGGCTTGTAGTGGTGTGGGTAGAGTGAATTCCTGTAGCTTGTGTACAGTGAGCTTTGAAGGTGTTATGCAGAGGACTTAAAAATCTCTGGAGCTAAAGATACTTGAGTTAGAGGCCAGGCGTTTGGAGATAGAAGCAGCTGAGAGACTGAATAGTCTACAGGCTGAAGAGAATGAGAAACTGCTATGCCTGGAAGCCGAGGAAAAGAAGTGGCAGAGGAAGCATTAGAGGGAAATGCTGACTCTTCGCCAGAGTCATGGAGGTAATGGGGAAGGGAGTAACTGGACCCCAGAAGCACAAAAGGTCAGTAAATTTCTTCCACAGTTTAACGAGGGGGATAATTTTGATAGTTTAATTCATATGTTTAAGAGGGTATGCAAACAGTATGGTGTTGACCAAAGGTTCTGGGTATGGTTCTTGACCCCCTTACTCCATGGTAAAGCTGTAACTGTTTTGTCAAAAATGTCCGATGTTGCATGTTTTGATTATATTGCTGTTAAAAATCACTTGTTGGAATTGTTTAAGGTAACATCTGAAATGTATAAGAAAAAGTTTCGTGAGCATAGACGCAAGGCAGATGAAAGTGTGTGTGAATATGTTGCTGAACTAAGGACTTATTTCCATAGATGGGTGAGTGGATGTCAGGTCACCACTTTTGAAGGGCTGGCAAACCTTTTGGTGAGGGAACAAACCCTTAGCACTTTGCCTGAGTACATGAGGATCTGGTTAGCTGATAGACAATGTGCTACTTCAGATGAGTTGGGAAAGAAGGGAGACCTATACCTGGCAAGCAGGACAGCCCTGCACAGGAAAGGGACCCCTCCAGTACTGCTCATGGGTCTAAAGGAACCCATGGTGGGCAGCCCAGACTGCCCCAACAGACTCTGCCAGTAGCAGGGGAAGCCACTAGTCCAGGTACACATCCAGGAACTAGGGTTAAATGTTTTGAATGCAACCAGTGGGGCCATGTGGCATACAGGTGTCCATGGAGGCAAGGTGGGGAACAAAAGTTAAGGGAGCCAGTTAGTGGGAAAGACAAAATGCCAATATTAGGTTGTCGTGGGATAACAAGGGTACCAGACTACCACCAGAGGTTATATCCTATTGTAGTGAATGGCAAAGAGGCCATTGCCAAGAGAGAGACAGCCTCTGATATAACCACTGTAAAGCCTGCAATGGTTATAGAGGAGCACTACTTGCCTGGGCAGTCTACTCCAGTCAGGGCTTTAGGAGGGAGCCCATTCCAAATACCTTTGGCTAGGGTTCACCTTGACTGTGAGGGTGGGAAAGGAAGCCAGCAAGTAGGTGTGTTTGAGGATATACTTGCAGATGCCCTGATAGGGAATGATTTTGATAGTGCAGTACCCTGAGCTTGTACAGTTACATGAAGTCAGGCTTGGAGACAAGCAGGTAAGTCTGGTAGCCTGGGGTGAGACCCAGACAGACTGCATACTTGCAGCCAGGACTGGTGAGGTGGTTACTTCGGGGAGGGAGCTACCCTGTAGCAGTGAGACTGAAGGTGAGCCACAGCTGCTTGGGGGTACTGATAGTCCCTTGGACAGAGTGACTGCAACGGTAGAGGTGAGTAGTAGTACCCAGGCTGACAGTGAGGCACCACTGTCAGAGGATGCCAGACGTCCTGTGGAAGGAGAGCTGGGAATGGTTAGAAGGAGAGAGTTGAGACAGGCTCAGCTCTCAGACCCTACCTTGCAAGGCTTGAGGCAGGTAGCTAGGGAGGCACCTGATTCTCAAGGAAAGGGGGAATCTGTATACTAGGACAGAGTTACTATACATAGAGTGGACCCATGAGGAAGGTGAGAGAGTACAGCAGTTGGTAGTGCCTAGAGCCTACTGTTTGGTGCTTCTAGCCATAGCCCATGATACTCCCTTTGCAAGTCATATGGGCATAAAATGTACAAAGAGGTGTATTATGCTGAACTTCTATTGGCTTGGAATTTCCAGAGGTGTAACAGGGTACTGCAGGACCTGTGAGCAGTGCCAAAAGGTAGGCAAGGCAGGAGACAAGGTGAGAGCTCCTTTGATGCCTTTGCTTGTGATTAAGGAGCCATTTCAGAGGGTAGCTATGGATATTGTGGGTCCTCTGAGTACCCCAAGTTCCACAGGGAAAAAGTATATCCAAGTGCTAGTGGATTATGCTACACGATACCCTAAGGCAGTGGCTTTTTCCTCCATTGAGGCAGAGAAGGTGGCAAATGCTTTGTTAGAGATTTTCAGCTGGGTAGATTTCCCAAAAGAAATACTGACTGACAGAGGTGCCAATTTCATGTCAGATCTGCTGGCTTGTCTGTGGAAGTCTTGTGGGGTGAAGCACATGAAGACCACCTCCTACCATCCCCAGACTAATGGTCTTGTTGAAAGGTTAAACTCTACAATCAAGCCCATGCTACGGGCATTTGCAGATCAGTTTAAGGAGTGGGACAAATATTTGCCCCATCTGTTGTTTCCTTACAGAGAGGTTCCCCGGGAATCCACAGGTTTTTCACCCTTTGAGTTGCTGTATGGGCATAGGGTGAGGGGACCTCTAGATTTAATTTGAGATGAGTGGGAAGGTGAGTGTGAGTCTCACAAGGAGTCTGTTGTGGCATAACTCCTAAACCTCAGGACAAGGTTGAGGGAACCCATGGGCTTGGCCCAGGAGAACCTGGCAGAAGCCCAACAACAGAAAAAGGTGTGGTATGACAGGAATGCTCACACTAGAGAGTATGCTGTGGGGCAGCAGGTAATGGTTCTCATTCCTGTCAGACACAACAAGCTGCAAGCAGCTTGGGAGGGACCCTACAAGGTGATAAGAAAGGTAAGTGATGTTGATTACATAGTGGAACTGCTAGGCAGAAGCCAGGTGCACAAATTGTACCATGTTAACATGATGAAAACTTACCATTATAGGGAGGCCCTTGTGCTGAGCATTTGCAGTGGATTGCAGGAGGAGTCTGAGGGAGATCTGGGGACTGATCTCCTCAGTGAGGCTCGGGCTGACACCTCAATGGAAGGGGTAGCAATGTCCCAGCAGCTATCTCCTACCCAGGTTCAAGAAATCCGAGCAGTGTTGCAGGAATTCAGGGACATGTTCACCGGGAAACCAGGATGCACCCACCTGGGGCAGCACCAGGTGGATACAGGTCCCCAAAGGCCTATTAGGCAGGCCCCTTATAGAGTGCCTGAGAGAGTCAAACAGACTCTGAGGGAGGAGGTACAGGAGATGTTGGAACTAGGGGTGATTCAAGAGTACAACAGTCCGTGGGCCTCCCCAGTGGTGCTGGTGCCAAAGAAGGATGGCAGCACCAGGTTCTGTGTGGACTACAGGAAATTAAATAGTCACACAGAGTCAGATGCTTACCCCATGCTAGGACAGATGAGGCCCTAGAGCAGCTGGGTGGGGCTAAGTATCTTACAGCCACTGATCTTACCAAGGGTTACTGGCAAGTGCCCTTGACTCCCAGTGTGTGAGAGAGAAGTCAGCCTTTGTGACTCCTTTTGGCTTGTATGAGTTAACAAAGATGGCCTTTGGGATGAAGAATGTCCCAGCAACTTTCCAGAGGCTGGTAGATCATATCCTAGCAGGAGCAGGAGGGTTTGCCCTTGCTTACCCAGATGATATTGCCATCTGCAGCCATTCCTGACCAGAGAACCCTCAGCATGTCAGGGATGTGCTGGGCAGACTACAGAGAGCAGGGTTGACCATTAAGCCGAGCAAATGTCAGGTGGGTATGGCAAAGGTCTCCTACCTAGGATATAGAGTGGGGAGTAGTAAGATAAGGCCAGAACCTGCCAAAGTGGAAGCCATTCAGGCATGGCCTGCATCTGTTACTAAAAAGCAGGTGAGGGCATTCTTAGGGACAGTAGGGTACTACAGAAAGTTCGTCCCCAGTTATAGTACCATAGCTGCTCCCCTCACAAACCTGACAAGGAAGAACAGGGCAGATAAGGTTGTGTTTACCTCAGCATGTGAGCAGGCATTCCAGAAGCTTAAAGAAGCTTTGAGTGGTCCCCCTGTGTTAGCCAGTCCAGATCACAGAAAAAAAAATGTGTTGTGCAGGTGGATGCTTCAAATCATGGGGTAAGGCCTGTACTTAGCCAGATTTCTTCAGAGGGGGAAGAGCACCCAGTGGATGTTCTTCGTCTTCCCTTGCTGCAGTCCTGACTATTGCATGGTCCGATGCAGAAGCAATTTGTGCAGGTTGGCGTTCTGAGATTTTGAGTTTCAGACCGAAAACAGAGTTGGAACATTTTGGTTTTTCTTGCCTCAGTATTTAACCGGATGTCAGAAAAAGTAAATAACTGTATTTCTTGTGGGAAACAGATAATAGGGATTATCATACATTGTGTATACCTTGTTTAGGGCCTGAGCACGGCGTTGTTGGTTGCCGCTCTTGTGCTAGATTTAATCTATTAAGAGGAGGCTTGATTGTGCTAGGTTAGTGTTTGGATGCTCCGGAGGACAAATCAGTGAAGCCTAGGGTGAGGAACCGCAGTCCCGGACGTCGGTCCTTTAGAAGGCTCAGGGGAGCCAGAGGTTTTGAAAGGAGTCTCTATGGAGTCTCAGGCAGATACTTTACTGTTACAGGATGTGCCCTCTCAGGAGGTAGGCCAGGCTGAGGGGGCTTCTCAGGTAACTGTTCTTCCCTCTCTTCCCAAGGTAGTTAGGGCCTCTCCTTCTGTTGCCAAAGCTTCTTTTAGAGGTAGGCCAAGTTCAGCTTCTGTGGGGGCTTCTCCCAGCATTTCGGGCTCTGTGCCTAAGAAACATATGCTTAAAATGGCAGAAGATTTGATTACTCTGATTAGGGGTTCTATGCCGCCACCTGATAAGAGGCCTAGGGTGGAACAGGAGTTTGATAGTTTTGAACAGTGTTCACAGGCTTCAGAGTCTTCTGTGGAAGACTTGCAAGAGTTTCCTACTTATTCTGATTCTGATGTGGATGATTCCACTCCTTCAGCTTCTCCTCCTGAGGATTTTTCATTTTCAGAGACTCTTCACTCCATGAGGGAGCACTTTAAATGGGAAGGCCAAGATTACTCTGACTCCAGAAAAGGCTTAGGGAATTCTTGTTTTTGCCCCAGCATAGGCCCTTAGCTATTCCTCCTGTGTTGAATGTGGTGGAGGATGTTTTTGCAGAGGCTTCTCTGAACCCTGACTCCTTGCCTCCTGCTCCTGTTAAGCCTGATAGGTATTATAGCTCATAAGTATTTGTTTAAGAGTCCCAGGGCGGACCCAGAAACTGTTTCTCAGGGGCCTAAAGGTGTTAAAGCTTCTGTGGTTAAAAATCCTGTCCCCTCTGATAAAGAGGCAAGGGCTTTGGATAGGTGGGGTAAGAAAGTATATACTTCTTCCACTCTAGCCATGAGGGCGTTGAATTGTCAGTTTCATATGCTGAAATATCAGAATTATCTCCTTTCACAATTGAAATCTAAGGTGGATGCTTTGGCGGAAGGTATTGAGTGTAAAGAATTGCTGGATTTGGTTCATGTGTCTGAACAAGTGGGTAAGCATTCTTTGCAGTGTGGTTTTGATGCTGTTCAGGCCTCCTCGAGGGTGGCTGCTACTAGTTCTGTTCTTGACATGCCTGGTTGAAGGATCAGAATTTAGCTGAGCATGTTAAGACTAGGATTTTGGATGCTCCTTTACAGTCTGATGTGTTGTTTGGACCGCCTGTGGAAGCAGTTTTAAAGAAAATGGAGGACAAAGCTAAGTCTATGCAGACTGTTAAAGATTTTTTGCAGGTGCAGCCTCCGAAGTTTAGTAGAAATTGGCCTGCTAAGGGGTGGACATATCCTGCTTATGGTTCCCAGTCTAGGGGTAGGTCTAGACGTGGTAGGGGCAGGGCTCAAGGTTCGTTTAGGCCTAGATCAGACAGTTCACCTGCTCAGACTTCTGGTGAGGGCAGGGGTCAGTCCTTGCAGAACCAATGACCTGCCTTTTCAGCTGCCTTTGGACTCTCGTCTGGCAGCTCCTTTGGGAGGAAGATTGTCTCTTTTCAAAGAAAATTGGGATTTAATCACTCAAGACAGATGGGTGCTGGATATCATTCATCACGGTTACAGATTTTATTTCCACACAATGCCCCCTTTCAAAGGCATGCCAGATGTTCCTCCTCCACAAAGAAAAGAGGCTCACAAGCAAGTTTCTCAGTTACTCCAGATAGGGGCCATTCAGCCAGTCCCTGTATCAGAAAGGGGCTTGATTTTATTCTCGCCTGTTCCTAGTACCAAAGAAGGGGAACACGTGGAGACCAATTTTGGATTTATCTATCCTCAACACTTATCTGGACATTCCCAAGTTCAAGATGTTGACGTTACAGCAACTGTTACCTCTGCTGGGCAAGGATCACTGGATGGTAACTTTGGATCTCAAGGAAGCTTACCTTCATGTGCCTATAAGGCTAAGTTGCAGAAAGTATCTGCAACTGGAGATTTTCATTATCAGTTCTCTGCATTGCCCTTTGGCTTATCTACTGCCCAGAGTATTCACAAAGGTTCTGGCTCCAGTGATAGCTTACTTCAGGCTTCAAGGCATTCAAATCTATCCTTACTTGGACGACTGCCTGATTCTGGCTCAAGAAAAGGAACACCTTCTACAGCATCTGGAATATGTCATAGCAGTGCTAAGATGCCTAGGGTATTCTGTGAAATAAAGTCCAGTCTAGTATCCTCTCAAGACATGTGCTTTCTGGGTGTGAGACTGAATACAGCAGCCCAGATGGCCTTTTTAACCCCGGACAAACAAAAGAGTCTGTCACTTTACTTCCATCAACTATCTCATCAGTCCGTGCTGACTGCAAGGACAGTCCTTCAAGCATTAGGGTTCATGGCATCTTGTATTCTGGTGCTTCCCAATGCCAAACTGCATATGAGGAAGCTGCAATGGTATCTCAAAAATGTATGGACACAGCACTGCCAAGATTTGGACACTGTCATTCAAATAATACCTTGCCTTCAAAAGGAATTCTTGTGGTGGGCTCAGGAATGTCACCTAAACAAGGGACTCTCTGTGACCCGGCCAGAGGCGAGTCAGATTTTAACGACAGATGCCTCGGACACTGCTTGGGGAGCTCATCTAAATGGAAAGTGGATACAAGACAAGTGGCCTGCCAGACTACAGCATCTACATATCAACATGAAGGAGATGTTAGCAGTCCAGTTTGCATTGATGGCGTTCAAGGAGTTACTTCTTCCAGGGCAGGTGTTGATTCTGACAGACAACACAACTGTCATGTGGTACATCAACAAGCAAGGGGAACACATTCTTATCCTCTATGCAGGCAAGCAATGATTTTATGGGAGACTGCGTTAAGCCTGCAACTGACTCTTCAGGTTTCTGCCAGGAGCACAGAACTCCCTAGCAGATGTATTAAGCAGACAAATCATGGATCCCCACGAGTGGAAACTGGATCTTCATGTATTTCAGAAATTGACAGTGTCATGGGGAACTCCAGACATAGATCTGTTCGCTTCTCCACTAAACCACCAGCTGCCAAAGTATTGCACAAAGGGGTTTCATCACACAGCTTGGAAAGTGGATGCTCTGTCTTTCAGTTGGAAAAACCTTCATGTCTATGCCTTTCCACCTCTACCTCTTCTTCCAAAGGTATTACTAAAGGTCAGACAAGACAGGCCAAGGATGATTTTGATAGCTCCAGATTGGCCTCCGCAACACTGGTACCCACTTCTAAGGAGTCTTGTAAAGAAGCCTCCATGGCCTTTACCTCTGATTCCTCATCTGTTATCTCAGAAGGACGGTCATCTGCTCAATGTCAAGCTTCAATCTCTTCATCTCACAGCTTGGCATATTCTGTGTTGAAGCACGGTAGGTCTCAGCTTCCTCAACAAGTTTTAAATGTGATTATGGAAGCTAGAAGGCCTAGTACTAGGAGAGAAAATGGAAGAGATTTTTATTTTGGAGTACAGCAAAGAATTTGGAGATTTCAGAGCCTAATTTGAGTGTGGCTCTTCAATATCTTACTGAATTATTGGACAAAGGTTTGTCCTTCTCTTCCATAAAGATTCATGCTGCAGCAATTTCAGCTCACTATGATTGTGACCCACCTTTGTTTTCGCATCCTTTGTTCAAGCAGTTTCTTAGAGGGGCAAAGAATATAAGACCCCACGTGAGCTCCTACTCCTGCTTGGGATCTCAATTTTGTGTTGGAAAAACTTACTCTACAACCTTTTGAGCCTGCAGCTACTGCTGAATTGAAATATTTGTCATGGAAGACTGCTTTTCTGTTGGCTATTACTTCTGCAAGAAGGGTGTCTGAGTTGCAGGCCCTTATGGCAGTAGAGCCCTTTTGATTTTCCATAAGGATAGGGTATCATTACGCACTAATCCTTCCTTTATGCCTAAGGTGGTTTCTAGTGTGGCTTTAAACCAAACTATTCATTTGCCTTTTTGCAGACCCTCAAACTAAAGGGGAAAAGATTTTGCACACTTTAGATGTACACAGGCAATTGCTATTATTTGAGCAGGACTAAAGATTTTAGGCAGTCTCAGCAGTTACTTGTTTGAGTTCACAGGGCAAGCCTGTGTCAAAACAAACTATTTCTAGGTGGATTGGCTTTTGCATTGCATTTTGTTATTCCCATCATGGCAAAGAGGTTCCAGCTGGGATTAGGCCTCATTCCACTAGGGCTGCCACTTCAACAGCATTTCTAAGGGGTGGCAACTAAGGATATTCTGGAAGCAGCTACTTGGAGTTCAGTGCATACTTTCTCTAGGCATTATCACCTGCCTATATACTCTAAGACTAGAGCTGGTTTTGCCACAGCTGTTTTACAAGGCATGTTGTCAGCTCCTGCTTCTTTATAATTTGCCAGCCTCCCTTACCTCTGCTTTGGGATTCTACCCAATAGTCAGGACTGCAGCAAGGAAGACATAGTACAGTTTTGTACCTACCATAAATGTAGATGTTCGAGGATTCCCTTGCTGCAGTCCAATTTACCTCCTCCTTCCCTCTGTGTTTCAGGGTGGTTGTGTAGGTGAGTTTACATGCTTATATTTTTTGTATATATTACTGTATATATTGTACATGTTTTTTTGGTGCAGGTTGTTTTTGGGACTTGTCTTTTTGGGTCTTCTGACATCTGGGGCAAGAAAAGACTGAGGAAATGACGTCGGTCATGCGCATTAGTACCCCCATGACCTATACTCTGGTATTCGGGCCGACTGGGAGACTATACGCAATAGACAGGACTGCAGCAAGGGAATCCTCGAACATCTACATTTATGGTAGGTACAAAACTGTACTTTTATCTCAGTCGTAGGCTCCAACTCAGGGAGGAATGCTATGCAGTTGTAGAAAAGGAATTTCTAGCCATAGTGTGGGCACTGCAGAAACTTCAGCCTTATCTGTATGGAAGGAAATTCAGTGTTATGACAGATCACAACCCCTTAACATGGTTAAACAGAGCCAGCCAGCAAAATGCCAAGTTGCTAAGATGGAGCCTGGGGTTGCAAGCATATATGTCCATGCAGCACCACAGTGGGATTAGCAATGCCAATGCAGATGGGCTGTCAAGACAGGGATCGGGGTAAGGTATACTCAGATAGACCTAACTCCCTCAAGCAGCATTTCTCAAAAAACTAGCTTGAGTTCTCCGGGGGAGGCGGGGATATGTGAAGATTGGTGAAGGCTGCCAGCCTAGCCAGATAGAATTTTGGAGACAGTTCTGTCATCTGCACATATTACTGTAAACCACAGGCTTGTTGTTTTAAATGGTAAAAATAGTGTTACATGTGGAACTGAAAAAATGTAACAACAGTGCACTCTGCTGTCCAAGTAAAGCATGTTGTGACCTTTTGATGTTAAAACTCGGAGCCAGTAAGTCTAGAGTGAGGCATCCTGCCTGTTGTTTTAAGGCCAGAGTTAATGGCCAGAATTTGCATGCATAAATGTCCTTTATTGCTCTGGTTTCTGCCCAGAGGTGAAGAATGTAAATGTAGTTTCTGTTAGCCTGGGAACACAGGGAAGTGTGAAGAATGATGTAATGTGAACTAGGAATGTGATTTTAAAAACAGAGAGAATCAGAGAGCATTAAGCATTTTTGTCTTGACTATCCAACTCACCAGCACTGTCTTGCTTTATATGTAAGTTTATCTTAGATTTGTGTTTTCTCTTAGAAATAGCTAGAAAGTTTAGACTGTGTTTTTCAGTGATGTCAGAACTGTACTGCTGAATTATTTTAAGTATTTCTCTGTGATCACTGAACTCTTGACTAACACTGTGTATTAAAAAGTATTGTTTTGTATTTTGACTATTTGTTATTAAATATTTTTTATCCCTTTCAACTGTGGCTGTTTTTGTATTGATAATTTAAGCTCTTTAGAGTACTTGCATGCCTTTGGTAAAATTGTACAAAGCCACTCCAATAGCTTTAGCCCTGGGCTATACTACCAATTGGATAATAATATTGCACAGTAATAATTGGACACCCTTTTAAGGGCCTTTGAGTAGCTAATAAATATTAGTGGGTGGTGGCAGCTGGTACTACTGTGTAGTCTGGGAAAAAGGGGCACAGCTGAAGAACCTGTGCCAGCCTTTCCCAGGAGTGTCTGTGTGGTTGTATAAACTCTTCTCAAAGTGTGTGTTTGTGTGTGTGTGTGTGTGTGTGTGTGTGTGTGTGTGTGTGTGTGTGTGTGTGTGTGTGTGTGTGTGTGTGTGTGTCAGCTATTTGGGCAGGGACATGAAGCACTGGTTGGACAGAGAGGGTGCTGGAGGTTTTAGCTTGCCCACTAGGCTGAGATCTGGACCCTATAGCTGTGTCAGTGGGGAGTCTTATTGGGGACATGGAGAGCAAGGGAGCAACCAGCCCCAGACTGACTGTGATCTCTGTGTGGTGTTAAGGGAAATTGCACTTTACTGTATTCGTTATCCTTTATTCCTATATGAGACGGCCCTCACTGGTGTTAGTGGTGAGCATTGAGGCTCCTTGATTGCTGTGCCAGGGCACGGGTGTCACATTGGCATTCGAAGAAGCAGCTGACGATAGATCAACTTACATCCAATATATTTGTGTTAGCTTATTTTACAGTCACAGACTTTAACTTTTCTGTTAAATATTGTAGTAAATTCACAGCCTAATACATATTTGCTTAATGCTGTCTTAAAGGCTACGTGATGATATGACTGTCTGTGTAGCAGATTTTGGTCTGTCAAAGAAGATCTACAGTGGAGATTATTACAGGCAAGGAAGAATTGCCAAAATGCCAGTGAAATGGATTTCAATAGAATCCTTAGCTGATCGTATCTTTACTACTAAAAGTGATGTGGTAAGTAAATATGATTTTCTGTTTCTTCATCTCATTTTTCTCTGTAACCACTATGCAACACATCTATCACTTGTACTTATTAAAAAGTAGCAATAAGTGTGAAAAGAAGTGTGTTCCTATCAAGTTGCCGAAGGGTAGATTTTCTTACTGGCTTCATTGATACAGGACTGTTTAATAAAATTATTAATTTGTAGAACTACAAACGTAGTAGTGCTGTTTATTAGTGTGAACTCTACTTCAGTTTGGATATGATGTTCATCTATTTTGATATACTTTTCTTGGTCACTGTGTTCCTCACAGGGTGTATTATGAATTTCGTAGGTTCTGTATGCATGGCTTATTGTCAGCTGAGTAAATGACAAGAGTTTACAGAAAGTGGGCATGAGCTCTGAAAAGTATTGATGTGTGTGTCATGAGCAATGGAGTACATCAATATTACCATTTTTCTCATGGGTATGTGTCCATGAGAGGGTTATTTATCTTTTGAGCTGACACATAACCCCCCCCCCCTCCAATATGGTAATGCAGGAGGTAAATTCCCCACAGAAAATGTTTATATATATATATATATATATATATATATATATATATATATATATATATATATATATATTTTTTTTTTTTTTGCTAGCCCATTCCCTTCATATTTCAAGAGGTTCAACTGACAACTTGATTACACATGGGCCAAGGGAAGTGAAAGCCAGTACCTTACACAAGAGGTGCATATTGTGTCTCAGAAATGACATGTTCTGTTCTTCATTTTGTTATAATTGTTTAATGGTTACTTGTGTAAGATATAGTTGTTCTTTCATAATTTCATTGCATGGCCTTATTGATGAGGTTACTCTGATTATTTATGGAATTGTTTTCTGCTCCATACATTCCACCCAGGCTTCCGCAACCATCTTGAGCACATTATTGTCACTGAATTTAGTAGATATCCTGCAGTGCTGATTAGGCAGTGATACTCTTTAATCAGTACTTCATTTGACTCAGAAGTTACTTTTCTGGCATCATAGCACCCAAAACAATTCATATTAAGGGTACCAGTCATTCATTTCTGAAAGGCATGTTATAGAATATTTGTTTTTAAACAAGAAGAAACACCTTTGTTAAAGTATCACTTAAGATATAGGCAGTCATATATTTATAAAAATGAAAACAAACCATATTGACTTATTTCAGTGGCAAACCTTATACATCACTAATAATCTCTCCAGCCATTGTCAGTCAAACATTACAAAACTCATTCAATTCCTGCCTTCCGTTAAACCTCATTCCTCCTCCAAAACATTATTGTGCATGTACCTTTCCCACAATTCCCATTTTTTCTATGTAATTTGCTCCTACCTTTTTCTAAAGATCCAACTTTCAGTTCTTTTAATCACTGCATCCACTGTTTTTGGTACTGTTGGTTTAGTCTTTAATTTATTTCCATTGTCTAGTAATTGCTTTTTTGGCAGCCACCAGAATTAAACTCCACAAGGCCTTACTATGTCTAGGCAATTCTGATTCTGTATCATAGCTCAAAAAATAATAATTTTGTTAGTTACACCAATTTGCTCACTCAGTATTCGGGTCTATATTACATCATCAAATGCTTAAAAAAGCGAACAATGATTAATCGACCCAATGTAAGCGAAAACTTACAATGTTGAAACCTCAGAACAGCAATTTTTATTTTATTTTTATTTTTTATTTAAATTTGTTGACCGGGAGTTTTACAAGGGAAACAAAATCGCTGTTCCAAAAAAAAAAAAAAAAAAAAACATTACATAAAGTGGGGGGCTTTGCCCCCCCTACTTAAATATACCAACTCCGAGATCGCACTGCAGTGCCAAAAACGGCAAAGTAACGGAAGCGGCCAAGCAAATTCTTTCCCAGAGAAAGAATTCTCTTAAAAGCCACTTTGCTATTTTGCCTTTTCGTTCTTTTATGTTCGATCAAGACACATTCCACAGAATGCATCTTCGATCATGTAATAGGAACCCCAGTATTCTGTTAGAGTAGTCGGTATGGAATTTTTAAAGTCATTATATTCCCAAAAATATGTTCCTAATAGCCTCTTTCTTTCCCATCACTTCCAACATTTGCAGTCTACCTGTGGAAAAATTCTTTGGAGTCTGCTTGGGGTATAAAAAGACTTATGTAAACACTTGCAAAGATCCTAAATCTTCTAGACTTTGTTGCATGTTTGAGAGCCATGCATATAATCCCCCATTGTTTCTTTGTGAGTTGCTTATCCAGTCTGTCTTCCCAATCCTTTCTAACCTCCTGTTGTTGAGTCCAATAATTATCATGCAATACTTTATTTACCCTACTAATTATCCCCTTTTTAACAGCAGATTCTGTTCTAGATTCTCCTAAAGCTTCTACCAGTGCTGGTCTTTCTCTTAGGATCCCCCTATTTCTTTTTCTTTGCCTGTATGCTGATATCAGTCCTTGATAGGAAAAGCAATATTAAGCTTGCAGTCCAAATTAATTCTTGGCCGCTTCCCATTCTGTTACCATTTCCTCTCTATAATGTATTTCCTCTCAATACCTTGGTTCCTTTGCCAGTCTTCCCCAGTAAATTCCAGCCTCCTCTTGTCTATTTTTTGTATCCCTAATTGCAGACATCCCTATCGGCAAAATCTCCTTTCTCTATCACCATATTGGCTTAGTTCTTAGAATACTTTCTACTACTTTATGAATACAGTATTCTGTGTGATTATTGCTATTCTTCTGAAGGATTTGCATCCAGAATCCCAGTATCTCATTGTCTCTTGAGCTTCCACCTGTTTTTTCATCGTCCCTTTCCACTTTGAATTATAGTTTTATGCTTGTGCTATGTACAGGAGCTTTAACTCAGGAGCTGTGAAATCCCCCTTCAAATCAGGTAATCCCAAACTACCTTGTTCAGTTGGAAGGATCAACTTATCCCACTTGACACTTGCCCTCTTTCCCTCCCAGATAAATTCCTTTATTAATTGCTATTCACAACTTCTATTCTGGTTGATAAAAATATGACTTTTCTCGCTGTCAGTATCCCTAAAACAGAGCTTCCAGTTTCTCAGTTTTTGTATTATCTTTTGTTTAGTCTCTTCCGTCATATCCTTGGCTGTGAAAACTGAATCCTTTTTTAATTTATACTCCTAAGTACTTCATTTTATCAGGTCCCCGTAAATATGGGTATTGCTGAACCAATTCATGTGTAGGTGCATAGTTTACAGCTATTGTTTTATCTTCATTAATTTTGCACCTGAAAACATTTGAAATTATCTCAGAATGTTCCGCAACACTGAAATGTCCTTTTCTGGTTTATCAGATATAAAATAATATCATCTGGAAGTAAAGCCATTTTATTCTTGACTACCATACCATCGATATGCTTGAATTTTGGAGTTCCCTATTTTCTTCGCCTCAGGTAATAAAAGGGAAAGAGGACACCCCTGCCTAGTTCCTTGGCTCAAACAGAACTTATCAGGGAGGACCCCCCCGCACACACACACACACACACACACACACACACACACACACACACACACACTTTAATTATCATCTCTGTTCCCTCATATATCTTCCTAATCAACCTTATAATTTTATCAGGAATGCAAATGCTTCCATTGCCCTACTCATAAAATCTCAACTTACTTTGTCAAATGGTTTCTCTGCATCAAGACCCACCAACAACACTGGTATTTTCTTACATTCTGCTTCCCTCTGGGTCATCACTGTTCTATTAGTGTTGCAAATGTTTGCCTCCCCTCCAGAAAGCCATATTGATCCATATCTGTCAGTTTTGGCATCACTTTTGCCCATACATTTAGTCATTATAGACATAAACACTTTGTAGACATGGTTTAGAATTTAAATGGACCTGTGAAGTGAATCTGATGGGTATTTACCATCTTTAGGTATTATAGCCACCACTGCTTTCTTCCTGGATGTTGGAGCTTCTTCTCCTTTTAAAATACTGGTAAAAAAAAACTTCCAGATCCTTATCACTTTCTTCCCTCCTAGCTTCCAATCTTGCACAGGAATAGCATCTGTTCTTGGGGACTTTCCTATAGATTGATTATACATCACCATTGTTATCTCATTTCCTATCCTTTTAATAGTTAAGCCTCATTTACCTCTAACCTTGGCATGTTTAATTCTTCCATAAATGCTTCCATGTGGACTTTTTCTTGATTTCCAAATTTCTCTCCTTTATACAGATTTTCATAAAATTTCTGAAATATTTGTAATACTGCTAGAAGATCTCTGGTTGTCTTCTTTGTTATAGGCTCCCTATATTTGGCAACAACCCTTTATACCTTCTCTTGCCTGAGCTGTTGTACTAAAACATTTTTTTTGCTGTGGATTTGTTATTAAATAACAGTTGCTTAACAGCAGTCTTTCTAAACTCATATTATTGAGGTAGACCCTTATTTTCTCTTTAGTAATTGAACCTCTTCTTTTTCCCTGAGATTCCCCCTATTGTGTAACACTTAACCTTTGTCAGTCCCTCTAAATAATTCTTGTTACTTCTTAACCATGTCTCTTTTTGTATTATTTCCACTCCATTTTTTAATTTTATCCCACCCCCTAGCTATGTTTTCAGAAGAAATTTTTGTCTTCTGTAGTAACTCCCATATAATTTCCATTACCCTTGTCTGTAAATTTCTCTCTCTTTAACAGATGGGTGGGGAAGTGCCAGTGTCTCTTTTTTTATTTCAATACTCTGTATTTTTATTTTAGTTATTATTGGGGCTTAACCTGAAATAGTTATTGGATGCATATCTAAACTTACAATTAAATGCACATGTTCCTGTGAAATATAATTTCTGTTTAGCTTAGCCCAATTTTGTACCTTGGGGAATAATATGAAAATTCTCTCTGAACTCCTACTACTGAATTCACATCTTCCATAACAAATATGTCAAAACTCCACAGTCTTTTGTTATATATTCCCTTCTAGGCACCCCCTGATACATCCTCACTGTTGCAAATAATGCCAGTTTCCACCTATTCCCTGCTGAAGGCTGATTATTTCTCTCAGAATGTTCTTAATCTGCATTGTAGCAGTTTTAGGTGGAGTATAAATGCATGCCAGTGTAATCCTTTTTCCTTGCCAGTAGCCCCTTATTACTACAAATCTACCGTTATGTTTTTTCCTTTCCTATCACTATTGGAGCTCCTCTCGTAATTAATGTAAGTACTCCCCTTTTACTTTGTCACAGATATTCCGCTGAATAATCATTCTGAAATTCATTCATTATCAAATTCACACATGTAGTACTTTTCCAAATGTATCTCCTATAGGATAGCTATTTGCACTCTGTGTTTTTAATATAGTTCATTACTCATTCTTGTTTGTGTATGTCTGTGAGGGCTCTGTATTGAATAACCGAAGAGGTGTTTCAGCGAACACCTCTTCGCTGACACATAAACAGCGAATGCACAAAACTGCGAACGCTGATATCCGCGATTTCTTTCCCGGGGAAAGAAATCACTTGTCTAAAAAAAAAAATATATAATTAAAAACATAAAGTGGGGGCTCTGCCCCCACACACCCCAACATGGGGGCCTATGCCCCCACACTCCTTAACTAAATATACCAACGCCGAGATCGCAGTACAGTGGGGAAAAGGGCAAACTTACAGGGATGGACAAGCAATTTCTTTCCCAGGGAAAGAAATCGCTGTTCTGAACAATCATGCTTTAGTGCGTTTGTTCATTATGTGTCAGCGAAGAGGTGTTCGCTAAAACACATCTTAGATTATTCAATATAGACCCGTCTGTGAAAGTGTCATTATGATAAGACATTGTTATTCCCACCTGTTAAGTATAGCAGTTTTATTTTTAATGTCAGTTTCAGCCTTTGTGTTACATGCATACACTAATGTTTGGCAGGTTGATCTTGTAAACAACTGTTTCCTTAACATTTCCATTTAAAACAATGTCACATCTTACAAAACTTTTTGTTTTACTAAAAACCCTCACATAAAAAACAAACACACCTCCAGAACACCCCAAAAACATTTTAACAACACTAACACACAGAATTATGTACATATTAAAATAATGAAGTTTAACCATCCTAATAGGAACAGTTGTCCCAGACTGGCAGACACATTTACAGTCTTGAATTAAACTATAATGAAAGTTATCCATGTTAGGACACATGATACAGCTTGTGCTTCTACTTCCACTGTGTTGTATTTTTGTGTTATCTTTATTTCTCTCCCAAATGAAGAAAACAACTTGAATGCTTTCAGAAAACATTATCACCTAGCCGTTAAAAGAAAGAAGTATTCTTGAGCTGATATCAGTTTTCCTTCTGCCCTCAGCTAATGGGTTTGAATCCAATCCTTGGATCTGACTCGGCCATTGCTAAAGCTCGTGTCAACCAGTAAATTCTCGAGCTTCTCCCTTAACCAGAATGCATCAACCTCCGATCACATTTGCCACTTTCAGTGAAAGACGTAGTTGTTCTAGCTCTCAAGCAATGTTGAAAAAAATCCAAGCCGTATCCAACAGAAATGTTATCGGGTCTGAGTACCTCCAGCCTCATTTATAAAACAAGGACAAAATATTCACCATCTGTGGATCTGGTATCCTCAAGGGTGCCCTCACTGTTTTTAGAGCATCACAGTCCCAGGTCCCCATCTGTAGTTTCCACTTGTCCTCCCAGAAGTTTGATAGAGGAAGATGTGGAAAGAGTCTCTCAGCACAGAGTCAAATGGGAATCTTACTGGCCCCTACCCCTTCGGGTCAGGAGGTCCGTTCTTCTACCACACCCCCCCACTACAACTTCCTCATCTGATTCAGAGTCCCTGGATCCAAGCTATCTGGCTCTGTTCGGCTTGGATCCGAGGATACTAATATCTTTGGATCCGATGCTTACTCTGAGTGCTCCAGTTCAGTCAGATCCAGAGGGTTGTTGAAGCTGAAGCTTCCCTGTTGGATCTCAGGTGTTGGAGTTAACTCCAAAGTTGTTGGAGCGGTCTCTGCACCTCTGAGCCTTGGCATTGGATAGCTTGGTTCTGACTTCCTCCCTGGGGAGATTGCCTTCAGAGTTAGGGAGGACAGACCTGATAGAATCCGGAACTTACTCAAGATTCTTTTTAGTGCCAAAGAAAACAGGGGACTGGAGACCAGTTTTGGATCTCAGCTACCTGAACAAGTCAGTTTGACATACCAAGTTTCGAGTGGTCATAGTTCAGTCCATTCTCCCTTTTCTGGGCAAGGATGACTGGATGTGCTTGACAGACCTTCAGGATGCGTACTATCACATAAAGACAAACAGACAGCAGGGAGCCAGTCATTACCAATTCAGAGTTCTGCCCTTTGAGCTCACCACAGCCCCCAAGGTGTTTAAATGTATGGCAGTAGTAGCATCTCAGTTCAGACTGCAAGGATTCTGGGTGTTTCCATATCTAGACGACTGGCTCATTACTGCACCAACAAGGCATCAGTTAATAAGGGCAAGAGATCAGGTTCTCCAGACATGTTTTCATAGGTTCATAGGTGTGCACTAGGCTAATGGCCCTGGAGCCTTTACAAGCCTGGCCCATAGGATTACCCTGGCATCATGCCACCCGACCTTAGTTCCCAGTGCCTCTGTCGAGTAAAGCCACAGGAGTGATCCCTGGGGTGAATTTTCTATTTCCCATCCACTCATCAAGATTTCTCTTGAAGAGGGGCAGTGAGGTGCTCTGCTTGACATGTATGGGAAGTCTATTTCACAGCATGGGCAGTCTCTGGATTATGAACCTATCCCTCCAGCATGTTCTGTTGATTGTGTTAATGAGGTTGAGGTCTCTGGAGTGTGTGGAATGGAGGGATTGGGATTCCTTTAGATGTAGCATTTCTAACGGAGCTGGGTCAGACATGACTTTGTAAGTCAAGCAGAGATCGCATCTAAGTAGGCGATATGAGACAGAAAATAGTTGGAGTTTTTTTAGTCTGTCCATATAGGACAAATGTTTAAGGCCTAGGATCCTCTTTGTGAGGTACTTTTGTGGCCTCTCCAGTTATTGCAGGTGTTTAATGCGGTACATGCCAAATGGGGCACTGTACTCAATGACTGGCCTGACGAGGGAATAGTAGAGGGAGACAATGACCTCATGTGATAGTGTTCAATCTAGCTCTGCATAGACAACCTAATACCCACAATCCCCTCTGCCTTTACCTCAGATCTAGTTTGATCACTGGGATCTAGCTCGAGCAACTTAAGATAAGATATAACTTTATTTTTGTTATATTTGAAAGAAAATTGTTCTAAAAGTACCTTTTGGTAGACATAGTGTATGTGTAAGGTAGAAATTCTCGGTACCGTTAAGTTTAATTAAACTGGTTAGAGTTTTTCGGGGCCTTCCACCCCTTACTTAAATTTGACAACCTGACTGACTTTTATATCGGATTCGACTTTTTTCTATTGGATTTGTCTCTCTCTACTGGACTTGACTTTTTCTCTTACCTGTAAGATGTCTGAGAAAATTAAATCAGGCTTTAAACGTTGCCAGTGTGGCCAAAAAATGTCAGTTACTGACAACCATAGTTCCTGTGTCTACTGCCTTGGCCCTCTCCACTTACAAGAGGACTGTTCAATTTGTCACTCTTTTAGTGGGAGGGTCGAAACTCATGGACAGGGGTTATTAAAACCTTCCTTTCAGGAGGCTCTGGATGCTTCAGACCAGGCATCCAAATCCTCGAAGGAATGCCCAAGTCAGTTAGATCACCGGTTCCACAGACTTGTGTTCAACTGGTGTCAGTTCCTGAGGTCTTGGAACCGGTGATGGAGCTCTCCCTCGACTCTATTGAGGTCGGCTCCATCTTCGGTTCCTTCTCTCCGATGTCGATGTGGATCGTGTGGTGCAGAAGTTATTGGAGCATTCGCCCTATCCAAACTTATTTGGTTTCCACCCAGTTGGTGTTGAAACTTGAAGGCCTCCCATTGTCTCCATCCATTCCTCCTCCGAGACCTGTCCAGTCTTTGGAGCCGGAAGAGGTTGATCTTCTGATTGTGGAGCCCTCGGGTCCAGAACCGTCCTTTCTCGGTCTGTTCCTCTCACCTCGACATCTGTCCTTGGTTCCGGGGTGCCTGTCTCGGGATTCTTCCCATTTCTTGAGATTCTTGACTCGGGACCCGGGGCTTCGATCTCATGAGGAAGGTGTTGTCTACCCAGACAACCACATCAGTAGAAGCAACCTCTCCTTCCCATAAAGGGCCGTTATCCTCCTCTGCACCCACGGCCACATCCAAGCGTGTCTCAGCCACCTCTTCCTCGGAGGCTTCTTGGATGCTCCCAGAGGAGACACTTAGATTCTCCACAGGAATCTTTAACATCCGATACTGACTTGGATGAGTCAGAAGGGTCCCCAAAGTCACCTACGGAAGATGTCTCTTTTCTGACATCTTGGAGATTCTTAAGCAGAGAGGTGATTGGCAGTCCCTCCGAGCTACTGAGGATGAGGCAGTCCTGCTGAAGGCATTTGGTGCTCGCCCTTCCTCCTCCTATGAATTAATGGAACTTATTGCTCTGACACAGTGGAACCAGTCCCTAGGAAACCCAATAAGTATATCACTGCACCCCAGGACAAGACTTATTTGACAAAAGGAGTTTCATCTGTCCATCCCCCTAATAAAGATTCTATGGACAGGTATTTTTAGTTCAGCGGCTTTTCCATGCGATCCCTGAACTATTTGATCCATTTTTTACAGAGGGATCTAGTCAAAGAGTTGGGAGATACCCTCCAGGGTACTACAGATGCTGCTGTCTCAGAAAAAGTGACACATCTATTGTGAACTCGTCCATGAGGCTGATCTCTTAGACAATCCTGGATGCGCTTATGTTCATTTGCGAGAGCCTTCAAGTCTTCCTTTACTGCCACTCTTTTTGGCCCCAAAGTAAAGGAGACCCTTTTCCACCCCAACCAGACCGTGGTGGAAAAATGTGGTTTAAACCCCAAGGATCTTTCCCAAGCACACAGGGTGATGCCCCTTCTAGAGGCAGAGGAGGGGCAGAGGTGGAAGACACTGCCCTGGCAGAATCAAGGTGACAGGGATACACTCCTGGTAAACCTTTCCAGCACTCCTACTGTCCTGCTCTGGAGGCAGTCGGGTAGCTTTATACCCTCAGGCCTGGCAAAACATAACTACAGACAAGTGGGTAAAAGCGTGGTTACCAGAGGTTACAATATACCATTTCTATCCTATCCCATTCCAAAGAAAAGACTCCCAGATGTACACTTCCATTCAGAGCCAGCAGCTATAGAAATTTCAAAGCTGCTAGAAAAAAGAGTCATCCAACCAGTCCCAGCGGACCAGAGAAGATTCGGGACTTACTCAAGGTTCTTTTTAGTTCCAAAGAAAACAGGGGACTGGAGGCCCATTCTGGACCTAAGAGACCTCAATGAAAGAAAAGTTCAATCGATCCTTCCATTCTTACGGAAGGACGACTGGATGTGCTCAATAGATGATGCATACTACCACATCAAAATGGCCAGGGCATCCAGGGATCATTTGGGAGCCAGTCACTTTCAGTTTCGAGCCCTGCCCTTTGGTCTGACCTCAGCCCCAGGGTCTTCACCAAATGCATGGCAGTGGTAGCGTCTCACTTGATTCCAGGTGTTTCCATATCTGGACGACTGGCTCCTTTCTGCCACCCTTCAACTGTGTACTCATCTAGGAATTTTCTTATTCATAGGATTAGATACACATCAGTTAATTCTAAGACTTCCTCCAGAAAGGATACTTTCACTTCAGACTCACATTCTTCTCTTGTCCAGGAAATCCCCAGCAAAACTGGTACTGAAGGTTTTGGGACTCATGTCAGCTTCTCTTATTGCAATACCCTTGGGAAGACTGCACATGAGAGTCCTACAATGGCTACTGTTTGCACAATGGTCGTTCCAACAACTACCTCTAACACACGAGATTCTTATAACGAACACTTGCAAAACACACCTAAACTGGTGGCTTCAGACTTGCAACTTTTCCAAGGGGAGACCATTTGACAGCTACGGTGACCACCCCTGATAGGGTGGGGGCATCTTTCAGGGACAGACAGTCCATGGACCAATTTAGAGTACAATCTGCACATCAGTGTTCTAGAGTTGAGGGCAGTGTTTCTAGCGTTGCAACACTTTGCTCCCCTTCTTCCTCTGGGAACTATTGCAGTTCAGACGGACAACATGTCGGTAGTCTGGTACATAAACAAGCACCAAGTCCTATCAGCTATGCAGAGAGGCCATGAGAATCTGGCAATACTGATTCGGTCTCCTGTACACATTTCCTCCCTTCCCCTGATCTCAAAGTTTCTCCAGAAAGCCAACAACCTACACAGGACAATAATCCTCATTGCCCCATTCTGGTCTCAAATTTGGTTCCCTTCCTCATGACACACTGCATTCGGGGACCCTGGATCCTGGACCCAGAGCCAGATCTATTGACTCACCTCTTGTCCCTCCATCTAGCAGCTTGGCTGCTGCAGTTCAGAATATATTAGTGGCTTCTCATAAAGCTTCCACTACTAAAACATATACTAGTAAATGGAAGCTTTGTATTCTGGGTGAATACACAGCAAGTGGACCCTGTTATAGCTCCTTTGAATAAAATATTAGAGTTTTTAACAGACTTGTTCCATCAGGGTGCTTCTCCTGCCACATTAAGAGTTCAATTGGCTGACATTTCTAATTTCCATGTGGAAGAATGTACTTTGTAAAGGGGCTTTTCATATTAGACCACCAATTAGATCTCCTCTTGGAGTCTAAACTTATTATTATCTAAGTTGATGCTGCCCCCTTGAACCAGCCTCCTCTTGCCCATTGAAATTTTTGTCATGGAAGACTCTCTTTTGGTAGCCATTACATCCGCTAGGCTAGTATCTGAACTTCAAGCTCTCTCCATTAAACACCCTTATTTGATCTTTCACTCTGACAGAGTTTCTTAATTCATCCTTCCTTCCTAAAGTTTGTTCTATTAACAATATTAATCAGTCCATTGAATTACCCACTTTCTTCAAGAATCACTCCAATAAAATGGAGTATATGTTGCACAAATTAGATGTCCACAGACAACTAAGGTTTTACTTGGATAGAACAAAAGATCACAGGAAATCTGATCAACTTTTTGTAGCCTTTGCTGATAATAGAAAAGGAAAGAACTCTTTCTAAGTGGTTAACTGATTGTATCATCTATGTCTATGATTCTTCAGATCAAACTCTTTTGCATAAACCCAAAGGACATTCCACAAGGTCAGTGTCTACATCCCTGGCTCATGCAGCTCGCCTACCACTAGCTGCTACTTGGTCTAAACCACATACATTCATTTCTCATTATAAGGTAGACAAGGTTTCTAGGGACAGGGCAACCTTTGGTTCCACTGTGCTCAAGAACGTCCTTCCGTGAGTTCCTCAGGAACAAGGAGCTAGGGTGTACCCAGAACAAGCGGAGATTGAACACTATCACATATAGAAGTTATGTCCTTACCATACCACCCTTAGGAAGAACGTTCAGTTTGGTGCCTGGTCTGGGGCATTCTGCTTCTGCATTGCAGTTGTTGTGTATATAGTTGACATGTATATATATATGTGTATATATGTATATATATATAGACTCTTAGTTTCTGTGCATATGTGATATTGGCATGAGTGTGCTCTCTCTGACTACTGGTTTGCTTGCAAACTAGATCTGAGGTAAAGGCAGAGGGGGATTGTGGGTATTAGGTTGTCTCGAGCTTCTTCTCGATGCAGAGCTTGAACAAAGGCGAGATGAACACTCCACATGGAACGTTATGGTAAGGACATAACTTCTATTTTCTTCATGGATGCAAAACCCTTAGTAATGAGATGTGCCACATAGAAGGACTTTCTGACCACAATGGTAATGTGGTGGTGAAAAGAGAGGTTGCTATCAACCTGTGTTCCCAGATCTCTTATAACACCTTATGTGTTCAGTGGACTACCACTGATATGGTAATTCATGGGAACTGGATTTTCCCAAAGGGGATGATGACACATTTTTTGGCATTCAGCTTAAGGCCATGGTTCTTACACCAGTCGTTGGTCTCAGTGATGCCTTTCTGTAGGATGTCAGCATCACTCTGGGAGTTAATAATAGCTCCCAACTTGCAATTGTCTGCAAACTTTGTCAGCCAGAGTCCCTTTGTGTTGGCCTGGACTTCAGAGAAGTAGATACCAAACAGGAGGGGACCCTCGACCGAACCCTGTGGGACTCCACTCGTGGCTGGTCGGCAGTCTGACTTGGAGTCATCTACTTTTACACTGTGAGTTCTATCTGTGAGCCAGTTTGCAACCCACCTAGTGATATAGGGGTTGATGCCTAGCTTAGTGAGTTTTTCTATGATTCCTGAGTGGGGAATGGTATCAAAGGCCTTGGCCAGATCAAGGTAGGCTGTATGAATCACCTTGCCTTCATCCACAGAAAAGAAGTCGACCAAGTTGAGCAGGCATGATATAACCTTCACAAAACCAAACTGTGTGGGATCCAGAGTTGGGAGATTCCCTATATCTTTGTTTATTAGGTCTATGATGATGTGTTCCATAGCTTTGTATATCAGACTCGTCAGGCTAATGGGGCAATAGTTCCCAGGGTCTGTAGTCACGCCTCCTTTATGGAGAGGGATGACTGCAGCAGTGCGCCATTTGGTAGGGACAAAGCCTGAGGTGAGGCTGTGACTGAACAGGGCACACAGGTGAGGTGCCAGTTCACTCTGTAGAACACAGCCAGGGATATTGCCAGGTCCCATAGAAGCTGTATTCTTGGCCTTGGACAGTGCTGTTTTAACCTGTGCAGCAGTAGTACTGGGTGCCTGGCAATCTATTGGTATTGTGACTGGTCCTTTGGGGGGGGGTAAAGTCAGCACTGAATCTGTCGGCCAGTATATTGGCAATATCTTTTGGCTCGATATAGGAGGTAACATTGTGCAGTAGCTCAGAGCAAATCTGGGTATTGCCGTGGAGATTTACATAACTGTAGAAGGCCTTGTGGTTGTCTTTACTATATACTGCAATTCTGTTTTCATAGCTAGCTTTAGAGGATTTGATGAGGAATCTCAACTTATTGTTGAGGCTGATAAGGGAGTTTTTCCAGGGACTTCACCTCATTCTGAATCTGTTGTAGAGTTTGTTTATGGCAGGGGGACCACCAGATTGGCTTCCTTTTTTTGGAGGAGCATGTCTTGGTTCTGTTGGATATGGCGAGATCCATGCATTTGTGTACGTGTTCGTACAGTGCATTGGTGTATGATTCAGTAGTCATGCAACTGATCTCCATTTGCATGGATGCCGTGAAGTTAGCCATCTCTGTTTTTAGGAGCCCAAAGTTAGCTTTGGAGACGTTTTTCATAGTGGTTACTTTTGCGGGGGGGGGATTTCCAAGGTGATTAGTTTGTGGTCAGATCTAACCAGGGAGGAGTTGACTATTGGTGTAGAGCAACGGTCGCCCATGTTAGTAATGACCAAGTCAAGGATGTTGCTACCTCTAGTGGGGTTAAGAACGAGCTACTCCAGGACATTGGAATTAATGAATTCCAGGAAATGTTGGGCAAGTGCATTGGTACATGAGTAGTTTTCCCAGTTAATGGAGGGGTGGTTGAAGTCGCCCAGTATGAGAGTGTTAGGTTGGACCCTAATATTCTCCAGGGTTTTTAGCAACATGGAGTGTGAGTCTTGGGACATGGTTGGGGACCTATAACAGGCTACAACCTGAATCTATGTCTTACCCAATGTTAGCTGCACCTGAATTATCTCAGATGCATTATGTTGGGCTACTAGTCTGGAGGTGTGCGCATCCTTTATGAATATGGAAACACCACCGCCTTTGGAGCTTCAGTCCAAGTTCTGGGGCCGAAAGGTGTGGAATGAGTTTTAGCCTGGTAGTGCAGGGGTGCTTTCTGCTGCCTTGAACCAGGTCTCTGTTACAGCACACATGTCGATGTTCTCCATTTCAAGGAGTGCTTCAAGCGAGTGCGTTTTGAGATTAAGACTTCTAGCGTTGAGCAGCATGACCCTCAGATTGCATTTGTTTGTAGCTGTTACTGTGGCAATTTGGTCTTTCGAACTCTGCCTATAAAAGGCACTATAGGGGTGGCAAGAGCCTTGTCCAGTATCCAGAAGCCCAGGAGTGACAGATGCAGGCCATCTCTGGCAAAGCATCGAGGTCTGTCAATCATGTCATCCCAGGCAGACAGATACTGGATCCCCTTAGAATGACACCAGAAACTTAGCCAATTGTTGAAGTCAGTCATTTTCTGCTTGTACTGTGGTATAATTCTGGATGATGGTAGAATGCTGCTCAGGGCTAGGGTCATACCCGCCTGGGCTACATAATGCGAGAGCTCCTCCATGTCTCTTTTCATGTTGTCCAGGGAGGTACGTCTCAGGTCATTCACACCTACATGTACAATGACAGAGTCATATTTGTACCTGTTGAGGGACCTGAGTGCGTGCGTTATGTGGTGGATCCTGTCGCCTGACAGGCAGCTGACTGTTACTTTCTCCTTATTCAACCTAGTGAGTGGGGCATCAGTGTGCCACACTATCGAGTCACCTGTTGTTAATGTGTTGGCAATGGTGTTTTTGCCTTAGGGCTTTGGTTGAGTGGCATGCTGTTTAGGAGAGTTATGTGTCTCATGATTAATGTTGTGTTATGGTGGTCGAGTCCGTTTCTGCCTTGGAGGTCTCTGCTGTTTGGGTAGATTTTTATTGAGAGCCTCCACAAAGGTGGGTGTGTGATTTGTGTTTTTATGGGAAGGCAGCGCTGGTGTGTGTTCTGGAGGGCTATGTGTTCCATGTGGTGTGGGCAAGTGTTGACCTTCTCCTCTTGACCAGCTATTCTGGTTTTGGCTGGAGAGTGCGTGGCTTCCAATTTGGATATATAAGTGCATCTCTCGCAGGTCTGAGTGTTGGGAGGTAAGAGGAGAGGGTTGTTGGTGTACATGAGGCAGTTGCTAAATTGCCTCAGGGTGCCCAAGTTCACCAGGTTAATAGGAGAAAGCACAGGGAACTGACCTTTAGGCATTCCTTGAGGGGTGGGCATTAATAATAAGTATTGGAGCTGTTTCCTTGTAGAACATTTATTGCTGGTATCACTTTTGTGTGCTCCAATAATTGCTACAAGAAGTTTGGTAAAGTGCTAGACTAATGAGCTAGTAAACGTGCAGGAGAGGAGAGAACTAGTAGATTTAAGGGAAAAATTGAAGAGCAGACTTTTGCACAGCTCAGAAGCTTACAAACAGTCCTGGATACAGCAAATCTGTATCTGGACGAGACTAGTTACATGAAAGGCGGGAAAAATGCAAACTCGAGCTTTTAACCCAGAAAGTTGAAAGAGATGGAAAAACTGTCCAAACAGCCAGTATACTACAATTTCTCAGACAGAAACCACTATTATTGTGGTAGATAGGCTACTTAGTGCTTACCACTCCCACTGATAAGCTAGAAAGGCTTCCCTGCAACACAGAAAGGCTTGGGTGGCTCAGAAGCTTACAAACAGTCCTAGATACAGCAAATCTGTATCTGGACTAGACCAGTTACAGGAAAGGCAGAAAACAAGCTTAGAATTTAGAATTTTTTTGACAGAAAAGCAGTTAAAACAGCACTAAAAACAATTCAAGTGCAGTGCAAGCTAGCACACTTGTATTAAAGCAAATACAGTTTAAATAAATGCAATTTGTTCAAAATGTATTCTGAACTGAATTCAGTTATTGTTTTATTCAACTGAACAGTTAAAAAGTGCCAAAAAATATACTTATCAGCTGAGAAGCACACTCAGTCAGAACACAGGGAGGTTCTAGCAAAGTTTTTTTTAAACTGCAGAAAAGAATGACTGGATACAACGAAAAAAGGCCAATGTTCATAAAAGTGAAACGGATTAAAAAAAGGAAAAATTCAGATGCCAAATTCTTCTCTCAACGAATTTAATGAGCAAAATCAGATACAAAATTCTTCTCTCAAAATTCTTCTTACAAAAAAGAATGAGTTGGAACTGACTCAGAATTTGGAATTCATAGGAGCTGTGTTTAACGCACAATTACAGCTTCACTGCCTCCCTCAAGAGTTCAAATCATAAAATCACAGGTCAGGAAAATCATCTGCAGTGCCAACATTTCAGCCTGCTTGGTCCTTCAAGCTCTAGGATCAGTGTCAGTGGCAGTAACACTAGTGCGTTTAGCCAGATTTTACATGAGGATTCTACAGTGGATGCTAACAGCACAATGGCTGATACTGTACCAACCTATGTCAAGTCTGATATGAATCACTCAAATATGCAAAAGACATCTAAGGTGGTGGATTCAGTCAGATCAAGTTCTACAAGGCCGTCAGTTCATTCTCCCTCAGCTCAAGGCCATAGTGACCATGGACACTTCCTAGTTGGGTGGGGGTCATTTGCTGGGGAAAACAGTCCAAGGCATTTGGTCCCCCAAAAAGGCCAACTTGCATATCAGTGTCCTAGAGATGAGAGCAGTGTATTTAACGTTGCAGGCCTTTCAAAATGCTCTCCAATCGAGGATGATTGCAGTTCAGATGGACAATATGTCAATAGTTTGGTACATCAACAAACATGGAGGGACCAGATCTTAACCCTTGTGTCGAGAAGCACTCAGAGTGTGGCAGTGGGTGATCTCGTCCAACCACTTTCTCATAGCAATACACTTTCTGGGGAAGTCCAGTGTGATAGCAGGCAAACTGAGCAGGTGCATTCTTCTACCTCATGAGTGGTCTCTCAACAGGAATGTTACAGAAATTATTTTTTCATTGATGGGGCCCAGCCTTCCTGCAATCATTTTGTTTCTTCTCTAAACAACAAATGCAGCACCTACTTTGCCCTAATCCCCCACAGGGAGAATCACCGAGGGATGCTCTACTGCATCCTTCTGGTTGGAAAACATTCTGGTTGGTCTCCGGTCTACTTTATGCCTACCCATCAATCCCGTTAATTCCAAACTTCCTACAGAAAGCTGCAATGTTGAAGAGCAGAGTCATCCTCATTGCAACTTACTGGTCCAGACAGATTTGGGTCCCCTTCCTTTGGCCTCACTTACTTCACCAACCTTGGATTCTGGATTCGACTCCAGACCTCCTTTCTCACCCGACAGGCATGATCCATCCAGACATATCAAACCTTAGGCTGATGGCCTGGCTTCTCCAATTCCATTAATAGACAGGCAACCTATGCTCTCTTCACCTGTCTCTCATATAGTTATATCTTACCATAAACCTTTAACACGTAAACTTCATTCCAGTAAATGGAAACTTTTTTTGTACTGGGCACATCAAAATTATATTGAACCTTTTTCAGCTCCTATGCATAGCATACTTGAGTTTTTGGCACTTTTTTTCAAAGAAAGAGCTAGTTCCTCAACTATTAAAATTAATTTGGCAGCAATATCAGGCTTTCACACTGGAACTGAGGGTTCCTCAGTAGCCTCTCATAAGTTGTATAGAACTTTCATGCGAGTCACTCTTTTAAGACCTCCTTTAAAAACCCTACTTCCCCACAGGACCAATGTGGTACTGCAGGCACTTACACATTTCCCCTTTGAACCAGCAGCTAAATGTGACCTCAGATATTTTACTTGGAAAACATTTTTTTTAGCAGCCATTACATCTGCTAGATGAATTTTTAGAAATTCAAGCATTGTCTTCAAAACCTCCATACTTGATTTTTCACAAGGATAGAGTGACATTACAAACAAATGCCTCCTTCCTTCCCAAGGTGGTGTCAGAATCGAATATCAATCAAGCCATTAACTTGCCAGTATTCTTCCCCAAATTTGCTAACAGGAGCAAATGTATGATCTGATGTTGTCAATCTTCACATAATACTTGACAGTGAGCTCAGTTCCAAGCCTCGGAACCGACTTTGAAGTTATTCCAGCTCCAGCCTTCCAAAAACTCTCGAGCTCAGCTCTACCCACAATGCTGCTCACCAAATTACCTCAAATCTTATTTGCCGCTTCATAGTGCCAGATGTGTTCAAGTCCAAGCTCTCGAGCTTTTAGCGTTTCTTCAAACTGTAAGTCATGTTTTTCTTACTATCCAATCTCTAGAGTTTATCTTTTATTTATATCTATACTACACCACTCCTCTAGATATCTTTTAGTGTGTGGGTTAGTTTTGTTTTCCTCTCTCCTTTATCATTAGATAGTCTCAAGTACCATTGCTGGTACTTTTTCTCCTTTTACCTTTGGGTAACCTCTTATAGGTTCATAGGTTCATACTAGGCTATCTGCCCTAGGGCATTTATAAGCCTAGCCAGAGTATGTTTGGCTTTCGCCACCCATTTTAAATTAATTTTGCTATGACCTTTTTCGAGGTTAGTATACTGTACCTCTGTCTAACAGTGACACAGAAGTGATACCCGGGGTAAACCTACGATCTCCCATCCACTCATCAAGATTCCTCTTGAAGAGAGTCAATGAGGGACTCTGCCTAACCTGGACTGGGATTTTATTCCAGAGTGAAGGGAGCCTCTGGGTTATGAATCTGTCCCTCCAGCATGTCCTATTTATTTCAGTGCTGAGGTTCAAGTCTCTCGAGCGTGTAGCTCGATGGGATTTGGATTTTTTGAGGTGCAGCATGTCCCTTAATTCCGGGTTGGACATGGTTTTATACATCAGGCACAGGTCGCCTCTGAGCAGGCGGTATGCTACTGAGTAGAGCTGGAGTTTCTTTAACCGGGCAGCATATGGCATCTGTTTGAGCCCTTTGATCCTCTTGGTGAGGTACTTTTGGGGTCTTTCCAGTTGCTGCAGGTGTTTGGTAAGGTACATCCCAAAAGGGGCATTGTACTCGATTATGGGCCTGATGAGGGATGAGTAAAGAGGCACGATGACCTCCCCTAATCTAGATGTGAATCCCTTCATGATTAGGTGGGCTATATAAAATGTTTTTCTAACCACTTTGGCCACATGGTTGTCAAATGAGAGATGGCTATCAACTTGGGTCCCTAATTATTTCTTCTGTACTTAATGGATTACCACCTATGTGGTAATTTATGGGCACTTTGTTTTTGCCAAAGGGGATGACTATACACTTTTTGGCGTTTAGCTTGAGGCCATGGCTCTGGCACCAGTTGTCTGTCTCTATGAGGCCCTTTTGGAGGATGCTTGTGTCGGCTGGAGAGTCGATTATGGCGCCCAGTTTGCAGTCATCTGCGAACTTGGTCAGCCACAGTCCTTCTGTGTTGGCCTGTACCTCCGAGAAATATATACCGAACAAGAGAGGTCCCAGGACTGAGCCTTGTGGGACACCACTTGTAACTGGTTTGGAGTCTGACATGGCTCCAGCAATTCTAACCATGTGGGTTCTGTCCTTGAGCCAGTTTGCAACCCATCTAGTGACATAGGGGTTTATATTTAAGCTGGTGAGCTTATCTATAATGCCCAAGTGGGGTATTGTATTGAAGGCTTTTGCGAGGTCCAGGTAGGCTGTGTGGACCACATTCCCTTCGTCAGTGGCCTTGGTGACAGAAGTCGACCAGGTTTAAGAGGCAGGATCTGCCCTTAACAAAGCCGAACTGGGTAGGATCCAGTGTCTGTAGGTCCCCAATATCTTTATTTATGAAGTCCATGATGATCCTTTCTATAGCTTTGCAGACCAAGCTAGTCAGGCTTATGGGGCGATAGTTTCCAGGGTCCGTTGAGGCACCACCTTTGTGGAGAGGGACCACTGTTGCTGTACACCACTCTTTGGGTACATATCCTGTAGTAAGGCTGAGATTGAACAGTAGTTTTATGTTTGGGTTTAGCTCTTCTTGGAGTTCATGTAGGACGCAGCCCGGGACACCGTCTGGTCCCATTGATGCTGTGTTTTTTGCTTTGGAGAGGGTGGCTCTTACCTGAGCATCTGAGATGTCAGGGGGGCAGCACTCTGCTGGGATAGATATTTGCCATTTTGGTGGGGGGGGGTTTGCGCTGAACCTGTCAGCTAGGATGTTGGCAATGTCTGTGGGTTCTGTGTATTTTTTGTCATTTTGGACTAATTCTGAGCATATCTATGAATTCCCACCCAGGTTCCTAACATAACTAAAGAAAACCTTGTGATTATCTTTAGTGTCCTGTGCAGTTTTTCTCTCGAAGCTGGCCTTGTACCACTGTTAGTAGTTTTCTGTTTTTCTTTTCTCTGATACTTTAAAAAAATCTTTTCTTACTCTTAAGTGTGTGTGTGTGTGTGTGTGTGTGTGTGTGTGTGTGTGTGTGTGTGTGTGTGTAAGGTGGCCTTAGTTTTTAGATATGGCCAACAAGCCTTGCAAAGGTCCCTCTGGCTTCAAGCGGTGCTAGAAGTGCGATCAAAAGATGCCCAACTCAGATGGACACACTCTTTGTATGTATCGTCTTAGAGCAGTTCATCTGCAGAAAGACTGTGCAGTCTGTAATGGGTTCAGTTCCAGACCCCTGATAAAATGGAAGAACAAGTTGATATTGAAAGGCATTCTTAAATCTGAATTTGAAGAGGCAATATCTGGCCTGAAGATAGAAGCCAGTTCCTCCTCTTCTTCAACTTCTTCTTCTAAACCTAAAAAGCGGAGTCATTCGGTTTTGACAACTCCCTTGGAACTGACTTTGAAATTAACCAAGTTTCCCACTGTGCCAATAGCCTCCTTGACACCAGTGGGCCAAGATTCTCATTCCTCGGTGCCATCAGCATCGATCTGTTCAATTCCAGTATCGGTGCAGACAACTGTCCCTTCGGTACCAATGGATCTGTTGGTGCTGAAGAATCCTCTGGTGATATTTTTACCCCATGCAACCTACTCCCCCTTCATAGATTTATTTGCAGACTGTCCTCCTGTTCTTTTCTGGTGACACAGCCACCAAGGTCTTCGTTCACCTCCTATGTTCAGTCCACCAAGAGTCTTATCAGAGTCAGATGTCATGAAATTTGTGGACCAGCTCCTGATGGCAAGGGGATTACCTTCAGCCACTGTTCCTTGCATTCTTAGCTCTGGAACCTTGCCTTCTTCTACCCCTATCCATATTCCTCCTTCGACTCCAGCTGAGATTTTGAAGCCCCTGGTGTTGACCTTTCCAGCTTCGACTGTTTCGGTGCCAGGCAGAACTCATTCTCTGACATGGATAATTACGCTGAGTTCTACCAGTTCCTCGGAACTGGAGACCTCTGGGAGTCTGGGCTTAGTTGTTGATTCTGGGGGGCAGGGATCAACTTTGATTCTTTTGGAGCCTTCCATGCCCCACTGTGCATCAGCATATGTAAGCTCAACCCCGACGTCTACGTCAGGGACGGCCTCTTCAGTGCGGGATTGGACCAAGGTTTTGAAGGAGTCTTATTTTGGTTCCTGGCTCCCATCCCTCTATGGGGGGTAGGGACCTGTCTTCCAGGCTCTGGAGAGAGCCTTGTCCATTGCAGGCAAACAGTCTGTGCCTTCCCTGTCAGACCAAACATCCTGTCCATCCCCTCGACTGGAGCTTCCATCAATCTCTGCCCTGGGACAGATGACGCAAAAGTATCAAGACCAGATCTCTCAGGTTATGTCTTCTTCGGAAACCTCTCCGGACCATCCCACCAAAGAAGTACCTTCAAAGAAAAAATGCAAGAGGAAGCACTTGGACTCCCTTGAAGAGTCCTATATAGAATATACTGATTTCAGTGAAGGGGAAGATTCCCCTAAGTCACCCCCTGAAGATGTTTCCTTTGGTGACATCCTAGAAATCCACAAACAGAGGGATGGCTGGACTACCATTCAACCTTCTTCATAGAAGTCAGTATACCAAGAGGCTTTTCATGCCCAGCCCTCTTCCTCTTGGATTTCTCCACCTGCTTGACAATCTTATTAAGTTGATTGCTCAGTGGGCTTGGAAGATATCTGACACTGCTGAGCCTATCCCCAAGAGGCCTGATTACATTTTCTCAGCCCCTAAAGATGAGCAACATTGGACCAAAGGTATTCCTGTTGACGCCATGGTGGTTGCAGCAGCCACTAAAAACAAGGTTGCTGATGAAGTTCCTACTAACTGTTTTCCTAACAAAGAATCTAGAACAATGGATAGATTTGGGAAGCATGTATATGATTCATCGACCTTCACTTTCAGGTCCTTGAACTATGACACATTTTACCAGGCTTCAAAGAGATCTGATTAAAGAGCTTTCAAATACTCTTACAGGAACAGTAGCTGAAGGAGTTAGAGACAAAGTTTCTTCTCAGCTTGCCGCCCTAGAAGCAATCTCCAACTTGTCCATGAGGCTAATTGCTCTTGCTGCCGAAGGGGTGACAGGAGCAGCAGGTTCAGACGTAGCCATTAGGAGAGACACCTGGATGCGCTTATGTGAGTTTTCAGAGCCATTTAAGTCTTCTTTCATCAATGCTTCATTTGGTGGATCAACCCTGTTTGGCCCCAAAGTTAAAGAGACTCTAGCCATATGTGAGAAAGATGGAAAGACCCTTTCTGCCTTGGCTGTACACTTTTCCACTCCTCAGTGACCTTATTCCAGGAACCAGAGGAGTGTTAGGCTATGGTATAAAAAGACCCAAGGACCTTTCCATAGGTTCATAGGTAGGTACTATGCTATCGGCCCTAGGGCCTATGTAAGCCTAACCAACAAGGTTCCCTGGCTTTCACCACCCATGGATGCTGTTTACCTGTATCCCTGTCTAGCAGGGCCACCGTTGTGATACCCGGGGTGAATTTCCTATTACCCATCCACTCATCAGGATTTTTATTGAAGAGTGCTAGTGCCGAACTCTGTTTGACATAGATAGGTAGTTTGTTCCAGAGTATGAGAAGTCTCTGGGACAGGAATCTATCCCTCCAGCATGTTCTGTTAATTGTGGTGAAGAGGTTTATGTCTCTAGAGCGTGTGGCTCTGAGGGACTGGGATTTCTTTAGGTGTAGCATGTCCAACAGCTCATGGTTTGACATAGCCTTGTATGTTAGGCAGAGATCACCATGGAGTAGGCGATATGCTATGGTGTAAAGCCGGAGTTTTTTGAGGCGGTCAGCATAGGGTAACTGTTTCAGTCCCATAATCCTCTTTGTGAGGTATTTTTATGGCCTTTCTAGCTGCTGCAGATACCTTGTAAGGTACATTCCAAATGGGGCATTGTACTCTATAATGAGTTTCATTAGAGCTGAGTAGAGGGGGACAATGACTTTTTTTTCCTGGATGAGAACCCTTTCATGATGAGGTGTGCCACATCAAAGGATTCCCTGACTACTGTGGCAATGTGGTTATCAAAGTAGAGGCTACTGTCCACTGGAGTCCCAAGGTCTCTTATCACACCTTCAGTTAAGTGGGCTGCCACTTATGTGGTAGTCCATGGGTACAGGACTTTTACCAAAGGGGATGACAATGCATTTTTGACGTTGAGCTTGAGGCCATGGCTCTGACACCAGGCATCAGTCTCTGTGAGGCCCTTTTGCAGGATGTCCACATCTGTTGGGGACTGTACTATGGCACCCAATTTGCAATCATCTGCGAACTTTCAGCCAGAGGCCCTCTGTGTTGGCCTTTACTTCAGAAGAGTAGATCCCAAACAGGAGGGAACCCAAGACTGAACCCTTTGATACTCCACTTGTCACAGGTTTGGAGTCAGATTTGAAGTCCACAATTTTTACAGTGTGGGTTCTGTCTGTGAGCCAGTTGGCGACTCATCTTTTGATGTACGGATTTATACCCAGCTTGGTGAGTTTATTTATGATGCCAGAATGGGGGATGGTGTCAAAAGCCTTGGCGAGATCGAGATAGGCTGTGTGGACTGCCTTACCCTCGTCCACGGCTTTGGTGACTGTTTCAAAGAAGTCAGCCAGATTCAGGAGACATGATCTGCCCTTCACAAATCCGAACTGGGTGGGGTCCAGAGTTTGGAGTTTGTCAATATCATTGTTTATAAGTTCCATGATAATACGCTCCTTGGACTTGCAGACCAGGCTTATCAGGCTAATAGGGCGATAGTTCCTGGGGTCCGTGGTAGCTCCCCCTTTGTGGAGTGGTACAACTGTTGCCGTGTGCCATTCAGTCAGTACAAAGCCTGTTGAGAGGCTATGATTGAATATGGTGCTTAGGTGGGGAGCTAGTTCGTTTTGAAGCTCATGTAGAATGCAGCCAGGGATATTGTCCTGTCCCATGGATGCTGTGTTCTTGGCTTTCGATAATGCAGTTTTCACCTGTTCAGTTGTGATTGCAGGGACACTGCATTCTTCTGGTATGGATATGGGCCCTTTAGGAGGTGAAGGGGGGGGGGGGGTAAAGTTGGCACTGAACCTATCAGCCAAGATAATGGTGATATCAGTTGGTTCTGTGAATTTTGTGTCATTGTGCTGTAGCTCAGAGCAGGTCTGAATGTTGCCATTGAGATTCTTGACATAACTATAAAATGCTTTGTGGTTGTCCTTAGAGTCAGTGGCAGTCTTATTTTTATAGTTCGCTTTGGAGGATTTTATGAAAAGATCTCAGTTTCTTGCTGAGACTGACGAGGGAGCTCCTCCACTTTGTTAATAGCAGAGGACCACCAAATTGGTTTCATTTTTTTAGAAGACTGCATCTTGGTTCTATTAGGGATAGTACGATCCATGTACCTGTGTAGACGCTTATAGAGTGCATTTGTATAAGATTCAGCAGTGATAACTGTATTGCTCATCTGCATGGGTGGTGTGAAGTTGGCCACTTCTGCCTTAAGTAGCACGAAGATGGCTTTGGAGTAGTTTTATTTTACTGTGGTTTCCTTAGTGGGGGGTGGGGGCGGCATGTGGATATCAAGAGTGATTAGTTTATGGTCGGATCTGACCAACGAGGAGTTGACTTCAGGTTTGGAGCACCTGTCACTCATGTTGGTAAGTACTAGGTCTAGGATATTTTTGCCCCTGGTAGGGGTGTGAACAAATTGAACCAGGGCATTGGAGTTTATGAATTCTAGAAAGCGTTGAGGAAAGGAGTTAGTGCAATAGTAGTTTTCCCAGTTAATGGTGGAGTAGTTGAAATCTCCTAATGTTAGGGTGTTTGGTTGGACCCTGATATTCTGTATCAAGAAAAGAGGAGTGGGAATCCTGGGACATGGTGGGAGATCTGTAGCAAGCTACAATATGGATTGCAGTTTTCACAGAGTTAGTTGCACTTGTATAATTTCGGATGAATTATGTTGGGCAACTAGCCTGGAGGTGTGGTTGTCTTTAATGAATATGGACACACCTCCGCCCTTGGTGCTCCGGTCATGGTTTGATGGCCAAAAAGTATGGTATGATTTATATCCTGGTAATTCCAGGATTCACATGGCGCTGACTTCCCCCGGGGCAGAGGGGGAAATTTTAATGGAAGATGCTATTCAAGAGGCAGAAATGGCCTGCAGAATCAAGGTTCCAGAGACTCTTCCTTTTATAACTCTTATAAGTACTCTTGAAAGTAGGCCCAATTGCCTTCCTCTGGAGGCAACTGGGGGATGATTATCCCTGTACCAATCTGCCTGGCTAGAAATAATGATGGACAAATGGGTGCAGAGGATCATTACCAGAGATTACAACATCCCCCTTCCAGAAGAACCAAAAAGGCCAGGAAGAATCCCGGACGTTCCACACAGTCACAGGGAGGTAGCACTCTTAGAATTTCAGAAACTGCTCGAAAAAAAGACTCATCCAGCAGTCTCACCAGACCAGAGAGGATCCAGAATTTACTCAAGATTCTTTTTAGTGCCAAAGAAAACAGGAGACTGGAGACTGATTTTGGATCTCAAGTCAGCTGAACAAATCAGTTCAACAAACTAAATTCTGGATGGTCTCTGTTCAGTCTATTCTTCCGTTTTTGGAAAAAGATGATTGGATGTGCTCAGTAGATCTTCAGGATGCATATTACCACACAAGAATGGACAAGCAATCCAGAAGATTCTTGCGCTTCCGGCTGGGAGACAGTCACTGTCAGTTCTGGGCACTGCCCATTGGTCTCACTACAGCCCCCAGGGTGTTCAGCAAATGTATGACAGTTGTAGCAGCCCACCTCAGACTGCTAGGATTCCAAGTGTTTCCATATCTAGACAATTGGCTCCTTACCGCTCCCACCAGGTGTCAACTCCTAAAGACATGAAATTACTCTTCTATTTTGCTCCAGCTTAGGAATCACTGTAAACTATGAAAAATCTCATCTGGAGCCATCACAACACCTGGAATTAATTGGAGCTATGCTCGACACAGTCACCAGCCTTGAGTCACTTCCCCTAGAAAGGCTCCAGAGGGTCAGATCACAAGTGAGTCAGATCATTCAAAGCAAGAAAGTAGCAGCAAGACTCATTCTGCAGGCTCTAGGGACAGTGGCAGCCTCTATCACTCTAGTTCCCCTGACCAGTTACCACATGCGAATTCTTCAATGGCTCCTGGCCTTCCAGTGGTCTCTGCTGTTTTTAATTTCTCCAAGTCTTTTGAGTTTCTAAAACCATGATGGGAATGGACCCCATTCCTAAGTCAAAGTACGGTTAAAGTTCATGAAATTAGTATTGTTTCACTCTTTGATGTTAGCCAGAAGTGCTCTTCGCTTCACCCGCAATGTGCCTAGTAATGACTCCTCCTGCAATTCGTACGGTGTTACATGAATTGGTAACATATCTAAATACGATTGTAAATTCTTTTTTATAAGACCAGTTGCTCCTGCTACTATTAGAACTGTCTGGGTATCTTTTTTCCACATGGCTCTCGTTTCTTCCTGCAGATCAAGGTATTTTATGACTTTGTGTGTCTCTGTACACAAGACACTGTAGTCACTAGGTGTGGCGATTTCAGTGATCAATGCTACTTTTGTCTTCTTTTCTTGGACCACTATATCTGATTTTCTAGCATCTATCTTTTGAACTGTTGATATTGGGTGATCCCATGTGATATATACTTCATCATTTTCTATGATTCTTTGTGGCTCGTTTCCAGTGTTTTTCAGCCCCTTCGATTCCATAATGTTTGCACAATCTCCAATGTAACAGTCTCACCACATTATTATGCCTTTGAGTATACAGTCTCTCTGCCATTAGTGCTTTGCAACCAGCAACAAGGTGTGCGACTGTTTCCAGTTCTGTTTCACAAAATCTATATATGTCTGTTTCTCCCACATGCTCGATGGACTTTGTAAACCAGCGTGTACCTAGCCCACTATCGTGGGCTGCCAATATTAACCTTTCATTTCTTGATGTGAATTCACCTCTCCTTAACCATTCCTGCGTTCATTCTTGATCAACATAAGGCTGTTCCAGAAGTTTTATATACTTGCAACTATATTTATGTTTTTCCCACATTTTTTGCCTTCTCATCTGGTCCTTCACCTTATATTCTTTCTTTTGTTTTTTAACACATTCAGTTGCTGCCTAGTTTTTATCTACTTCTGGTTTGATTTCCATTCCTGCTTGACGTCTATATGCTTCTGCTAAATTAAGCAGAGATGCCATCTTAGATTTATTCTCCTCATGTTTCAAAACTTTCACTACATTTGGATCCTGTGAGGTCAGCAGATATGTGTGGAGTCCCACGATTGCAGATCTATACATGTAATTAATTTCAAGGAGGCCCATCCCTACTTCGGAATGGGGAATATATAATCTTGGCATACATTGATTTTTATAAATCATTTGGTGAGCATGAAGCATCCTTCTTGTTTTAATATCCAATCTGTCCAACACTTTTTGGGGCCAGTCAATCACTCCAAAACTGTAAGTTAGGAGAAGAAGAGCAACTTTATTTATGGCTTGGATCTTGTTCCTAGATGTCCATGCTCTTTTTAGGATTAATTTAAGGCTTCTTAAGTACTCCTTACTGAGCTTTATTCACATTTGTCCATGTTTTATTGCTGATCCTTCATCAATTCCCAAGTATTTATACACTCCCTCTTGCTCAAGTTCTTTTGTATCACATTCTTGTCACAAACTGATGTTTTCCTGGTGCTGCAGTTTTCCTTTTTTAAAGGTTGCTTTTGCACATTTATCAAGACCAAATGACATTCCAATATCGTCTGAAAAAGACAGTATGTCAGTAGTCTGGTACATCAACAAGCAAGGGGGAACTAGGTCCTACCCTCTTTGCCAAGAAGCGCTCCGAGTTTGGCAATGGGCGATTTCCTCTGATCACTTTCTGGTAGCAACACACATTCCAGGGAGCTCCAATGTGATTGCAGACAAATTGAGCAGAACCATCCTGTTGCCTTATGAGTGTTCACTCAATCTAGTGGTGATGGACAAGATATTCCGTCACTGAGGCCAATCTTGCTGCGACCTGTTCACGTCCCCACTGAACAAATGCAGCAGTTACTTTTCCCTAATCCCCTGCCCCGGGGGAGTCACCCAGAGATGCACTCTTTCACGATTGGCTCACCGGTCTATTGTATTTTTTTCTACTGATTCCACTGGTATGTCAATTTCTAAAGAAAGCTACCAGGTCGAAGAACAGAATAATTCTCATTGCCCAATTCTGGTCTCGACAGGTCTGGTTTCACCTCCTGTGGCCTCATCTGCTTTGGAAACCCTGGATACTGGACCCAGCTCCAGACCTATTGTCCCACGCAGAGGGACTGGTTCATCTGAATGTACAACACCTCAAGCTCATGGTGTGGCTTCTCTAGTTCCCATGACTGCCAGGCATCCCTCCCTCGCCTCCCCAGTCCAATGCATAATTGTAGCCCACCACAAACCTTCAGCTAGAAAATTGTACCACAACAAATGGCTAAAGTTTACTAAGTGGTCACTAGATTGTAATCTTGATGAATATTAAGCACCTGCTGACAAAGTTTTAGACTTCATAGCTTTACTCTAATACTCTGGCTCATCAGTCTGTACAATGTGGTTGCACCTGGCTGCTATTTCTAACTTCCATATTGGTTTCAATGGTTCATCACTTATGTCACATAAACTTTGGAAAGTATTTTTAAAGGAACCTTAATGCTCAGACCTCCATATAAAGAGCCCTCTGCCCCATGGGATTTGAATTTGGTACTGCAGTCTCTTACTTCTCCCCCTTTTGAACCTTCAGCAACTTGTGACTTAAAATTCTTATCCTGGAAAACCTTATTTTTAATAACTATCACTTCTGCCAGGAGAATATCAGAAGTATAAGCCTCATCCTGCAAACCTCCCTATTTGATATTTCATAAGGACAGGGTCTCCCTGCTGACAAATCCTTCCTTTTTACCAAAGGTTGTTTCCGAATCAAATATCAATGAGTCTTTACATCTCCCAGTATTTTTGCCCAATTTTTTCCAACAAAGGAGAATACTGTCTACACTTACTAGATGTACACAGATAATTACATTTCTGTCTTCACAGAACAAAGGATATTAGAAAAAACAACCATTTATTGCCTTTTCTTTAGTCTCTTTAGGCAGTCCAGTATCTAAAGTTACCCTGGTGAAATGGCTTAAGAATTGTATTACCTTTGTTTACAACAGAAAGGGTCTCCACCCACCACAAACCGTAAAAGCATATTCAATGATAGCTGTAGCAGCATCTGCAGTTTTTCATGCCAGAGCTTCTTTAGATGATATTTGTACAGCAGCAACATGGGCATCTCCTCATACTTTTATTACTCATTATAAACTGGACCAGGTCTCTAGGGGACTTGCATGATTCTGCTCGATGGTGCTCAGGAATATTCTTCCATGAGATACCTCCCAAGATTCATGTAGCTAGGGACTCCGTCCCACAGTCAAGGATTATGTGACGATTGACAACATCAGATAAAAAAGTTATGTCTTACCATAACGTTCCATCTGTGTTGTCAGTCTTCACTAATCCTTGACATTCCCTCCCTTCTCCCCCCTGCCTTTAGAACTGTTGATGGACCGAATATTCCCAAAGACTGGCTTCATAATAGGGACACAGATATGGTCTCTTATCCATTATTTCTTGTCTGTCACTATAGTTTGCAAACTTGATCTGAGTTCATTTGGTGAGGAGCACTGTGGGTAGAGCTGAGCTCTAGAGTTCTTAGAAGGCTTGAGCTGGAATAACAGCCGAGTTGGTTCGATGGCTAGAAACCAAGCCCACAGTCAAGGATTAGTGAAGATCGATAACACAGATGGAATGTTATGATAAGACATAACTTCTTTTTATATTTATTGGATGTTCACAGACAACTGTGTTCTTACCTGGATAGAACAAAAGCAGTTAGAAAAACAGACCAGTTGTTTGTTTCCTTTTCAGACTTGAAATTGGGTAAACCAGTTACCAAAGTACCGTTAGCCAGATGGCTAACTGATTGTATCTCATTTATTTATAAACAAAATTAGACATTACCGTACCAGAACTAGTACAAACACATTCAACTAGATCCATGGCAACTTCTTCAGTTTTCCTTTCCAGAGTGCCCATGGGTAACATATGTGCAACAGCAACTTGGGCTACTCCTCATACTTTTGTTACTCATTACATATTTGATCTGGTCTCCAGAGGTAGAGCATCATTTGGTTCAGCTATGCTCAGGAATATCCTTCCTTAGAGTCCACCCGGGATTTTGGGGTAGCTGGAGACTGTGTCCCATCAGTTGAGGATAGAATGAAAACTGACAACATCGGGTAAAGAAGTTATGCACTTACCATAATGTTCCATCTGTGTTGTCCATTTTAATTCTTCCTCAACTCCCTGCCCACCAACTCCCATCCTTTCTATTTGCAAACTTCTGGAAGAATGAGTTTTTTTCAGGGACATCACTCTCCCTTATATTGAGCTCCAGATATGGTCGCTTTCTGTATTGAGTGCATGTATTTTTTTACAGCTCCTTTATCTATGCATAGTAAATAGTTAATTTCTGGTAAAAATCAACAAACAAGATCTGAGGGAACTTAGGGTTAAGGCATTATGGTAAGGGAGAGGCACAGGAGTTTTTTAGTTGCCACGAGCTTTAACAGCAGCCAAATTGGATGTGAGGATCAGATCCAAACCCATCAGTTGAGGAAGAATGAAAATGGACAACACAGATGGAACTCTATATTAAGGAACTCTTCTTCTTTCAGCTTTTCCCGGTTAGGGGTTGTCACAGCGGATCACCTGTCTGCTCATGATTGGCAATGGAGTTTTATGGTGTCAAGTTGCCAGCCCGGCGCCCAACCTTCCACAGAAGGCACATGCACACACTCACACCTAGGGTCAATTGAGAGTGTCCAATCCACCTACAGCATGTCTTTGAGATGTGGGAGGAAACTGGAGCACCTGGAGAAAACCCACACGATCACAGGGAGGACATGCAGACTCCGCACAGAAGGCACCCCAGCCAAGCATTGAACCGGAGAACCTCTTGCTGTGAGGCGGCAATGCTAACCACTGCACCACCATGGCCACCCATATTAAGGAACTCTATTAAGTACATATTTTTTTTGGTTTACTATCAGAATTGCGAATGTCACTCGGTCGAACGTTGTATAGTCGAACGCATAAGGTCGGAAACACAAATGTCGAAGGCAGTATAATCAATCGGGATCGGTTTTACCATGGGTCGAGGTAGGGAGGATGTTTGTAGTAGGGTATTATACTGTACACCTACCTCGACCCATGGTAAAACTGTTCCCGATTGATTATACTGCCTTCGACATTTGTGTTTCCGACCTTATGCGTTCGACTATACAACGTTCGACCGAGTGATGTTCGCAATTCTGATAGTAAACCATTTTTTTTATTGCCCCCTTAGCAGATTGTCTCCCTAGAAACATGAGAACCAGATACACAGTTGTGTTCCATTATGTGTACTGCATTTTAAACATTGATGTGCTAGAGGGAAACACTACTCAGTATTCTTTTATTTGCTTCACCTTAAAACTTGTTATTAAATCAAGACACGGGCTTTAATCCAGTCATTTCCATATGCAAAAATAAGAAAAGGCATATCAGTTTTTCCTTATGTCATGCTCTTTTGTCCAGGAGTTCTTCTCTTTTTACATTGCAAATCCTACATTTCTTAAAACTAGAAGAAGGAAAAATAGGGATATCCATTTAGTTTAGTGTCCCTATTACACACAAAATTAACTGAAAAAGCTTTACTTTATTGCATGCAGTATATGCCATGTATTGTAAAAATATCCTGTTTAGAACAAAATGTTGATTTACTTACTGTTAACTATTTCTTTCCTCTTACTCTGTCCTAAATCTTTCTCCAAACATTAATGACATGAAGTATGGCATGTTTTGGCGTACCCTGCAAGTTTAACAAAGTCCGAAAAGTCCAATATTTCCAGGTTTTTCTTGTTCCATCATACTTCACAAATGTAATTAATGCTTTGTAGTCCCACATTTATTCATCATTTTCCAAGTTGCTGGTTTTCTTCCAGTTGATCTCCCATCTCCCAAATCTGGTCGCTAGTTCATTTCCAACATAATCCTGGTTCTTCTAGTAGACTCTTGTGCTTGTGTCTCTGGAGTGTTTTCCTTTTTGAACATTGGCAAATGTTTCATTGGCATAGTCTCTCTATAAACTTTGTTATCACAAGAATAAGAAGTAGAATCCTCTTCTGTTTGGTAACTCACTTTTTGTTGGACAAAATTTTGTATTTCCTCCTTATGTTCTGCATCAAAGAATGAATTTGACCCTCCAAGAAAAAAATATTCTGAATGCAGTTAGATACATCAGCTTGAATCTCATACCTGCCTGTCAACATTCCCTGATTGCTGGAATAAATTTACTCGTCTTCTGCCTGGTATACAGTGAGTAATCATTTTCCAAAAACACTCTGCTGTCTTCCATTTTTATTACTTTGTCCTTCTGCCACAGTTTTGTCAGAAACAACCCTTTGCGCTGGTAGGAGTGCATTTTTACTATTAAAGGTTTGGGTTGTTTTCTCATGGCCAGGTTTGGAACATTTACATGATGTGCCCCTTCAGTTAACAACTCCTGCAGTGGATTACCAGTCCAGTTGCTTATTTCTGTCTTCATAAAATTAATACAGTCTGTTCCTTCTAGTTTCTCTGATGCAGCAGAAAATCTCATATTTTATGTGCTGTGTCCCCAAATTCTACCATTTTTTGAAACATCTCTTCTTTAGCAGTCTTGATACTCACTCATCCTTTTCTTCATGTCGACCTCTAATTTTTGCAGTTTTATCAGATCATCTGAATATCGGTTTAAAACTTGTTCCATTTTCCAGCCTTTTGTTGTTTGAGTTGATATACTCTTTCATGTTTCATTTATTTTAATCAGCACATTTGACTTATTTTTTCCTCTAGATTACTGGAAGTCATCTCTTGCACCAGAGCTGGAGTTTGAACTGCTTTTTGCAGAACAGCTGCAGGAATCTTTCCAACCAGTGTTTTCTACTCACCTTTTGTGAGTGATTTTCTTTCAGGTTCTCTGAATTTCATTTTGTTGTCATCCAGGCAGTATAATTATCAGCCAGTTACTGACATTTCCCCAAAAAGACAATTCACTGGCTCTGTTTTCTGAGCTTCTGTTTTTACATTGGGAGAGCTGCAATTAAGCTGTTTCTCAATATGCAGTTGTCTTAGAAGTCCTAGGATGTTATAGAATTGACCAAAGTCTCAAAAATTTAAGCTAGTTTAAAGTGCAGTATTGGAATTCCATTGAACTTGAGACAAAAATATGACCACAGAAAAATGCAGATGTATGGGGCTGTTCCATTGTTGTACAGGGATAAAGCCCTGACCACAGCCTAGTTAGCCCAGGTTCGATTATGATTTGAGTGACTGACTGTCATGGAGAATGGACACACCCTTTCCTTTGGGGGATAGTGACATGCGTATGAGGCATGCAGAGCAGTAGAAGCTTCATGGTGGAGACTAGGAAGTTGTTAACAATATGCTTCACCTAAAGGGGTGGGGCAGCTTGCTGACAGTAGTTTCATGTGTAAGTGCGGAAGCAGTGCAGCCCATTCTGCCCATTGTACATTCCCTTGGCGACTGTCAAGCATACACCTCAGGGGAGGAATGGGGTAAGCCATAAGTAGTATGAACCCCTAGTAGATGGTGGATTTATTTACTTGCTTTTGTGAGAAAATTGACCACTGCTGTGAAGTAAAATAAAACAAGATTTAAATTTATTTGACATGGTTTATATACAGGCAAATATCTCTTTGATAGAAGGAGAGTCTGTGTTTCTGTAAAACACAATTAATCTTTATTTAACTCTCACTAATTCACTGCACCTTGCAGACTCAGTTTTATGACTAAAATGAAGTCTTGTCTCCTCTTGAGCTAATCATTTCACATAAACTCATGTTCTTTTTCAGAAGACTGTTTTCTCAATGGTGGAAACTGTTGTACTTTGTTTCATATTTGAACATGCTTATTCCTGTAGAAAAACTGCATTGCCTTCTACAAGGACAGGGCATCTGAAGTAACAAGATGTATTTTCTTTTCTGGCTAAAATTGCTTCACCTTCTAATATTAATCTGTCCTCCTTCTAGTCTTTTAACAGGGTTATTGATTATAAATATCATGGACAGTGAACAAAGACATGAACAGAACAAATCATTTCCACATAGACCCTGAATTATTCCTTTCATTTACTAAATTCATAGATTGTCATAAACTTATTGAATTTACAGTGCATTCAATCCAAGGACCTTAATTACCTTGACAATACCCAGCCTCACAGGCACCTCTTGTCTCCTGGAGGGCAAAACAAATCATTCCCAGAATGCCCATCTAATCATCAAGGTTTGCCATAAAGGAAATGAGTGTTGAGACTGAGTGTTGATTGATTAATCTGTCTCTCCAGCTTGCCTAATTTATTTGTTGATCGAGATTCAAGTCTACTAGAAAATTATGATGCAGTACAGTATAATTCAAGAGTAATGTACATGTATTGTTCAGTACAACACACGCAAACATAGTTCAATAATGATAGCATGAGGACTGAAGAAGTTATATAATTTAAGTGTAGTAATGAACGGGAGTAACATACAACTGTACTTTGGTACAGAACACAATTAACAGTATTCGTTATAACAACAATAGAATAAGAACTGGGCAGGTACTAAAAATTACACACTATACTTTGGCATTTCCAGATTCCTCCCGTAGTATGATTTGAGATTGGCATGGATGACACACACTAAGCATTTCAAGGCTGAATTACAACCAACAAGTTAAATGAGAGGATGCCTCAGATGGCAAAAAAAATTTTTTTTCAGAGTCAGCAGACTTGGGTGCCACACAATTATGTATTAGAGGTGGTTGCAGCCGGGTCTATATTAGAACAGCGGAGAGGCGTTTAATCGAACGCCTCTTCGTCGACACATAAAGAGCGAACGCACTAAAGCGCGAATGCACAAAACAGCGATTTCTTTCCCTGGGAAATTGCTTGGCCTTCCCCATGTGTTTGCCTCTTTCCCCACTGCAGTGCGACCTCAGAGTTGGTATATTTAGTTAAGGGTTGTGTGTAGGGCACAGCCCCCCACGTTGGGGGGTGTGGGGGGCAAAGTCCCCACATTGTAATGTTTGAAAGTGTATGTGTTAGTGCTACTGATTTCTTTCCCAGAGAAAGAAATCGGTGTTCTGAGCTTCCGCTTTTTAGTGTGTTTGCTGTTTGTGTCGACGAAGAGGCATTAGATTAAACATCTCTTTGCTGTTCTAATATAGACCCTTGCAGCCAGTTATAGTTACTGTCAATAAGTAATGCAAGTACAGGGGAAAATGTAGATATCAATAGCTGTTAATGATGGTTGTGAACTGGTCTGAAAGAAGCAAGGAGCTATGACAGCAACAACAACAGTTTGAACAAATGGCCTTTAAGCAAGAAACAGATGCAGCAAAGAAGATAGTGTAGTTGAGCTGGAAGAAACAAGGAGTTCCTATAAACAACTGTAGCAGTGTACAGTTTAGTGCAGGAAAGAGCTAAGTTGCTCTACAAATAGAAATATCTGATGTTGTCCATTTCATTATGCATCACGAATGTGTCTTCGGATCCAAACCAGCCATTTCTCAGACATACGATCCGAGCCTGAAACTCCTCCCTCTCCCATGATGCCTCATTCCTGTCCAACCCCCATATCTCGTTTGCTGCCATTATGGTCCAGAGAAGAGTCTGAACCTCTGCTTTCAAGGTAGATAATTTTTCTATTTTTGACTGCTCTTTCCTTAAATTTGATCTCTATTTTTCTCTAAGTTTCTCTCGCTGTTGTGTAGTTCTGCCTCTCCTTCCTTTACACTTCCAGTAGTTTATTCGCTGGCATTAGGTCCTTCCCGCTTTACTTCTGTTTTGTCTCTCTCTCTCTCTTTCTTTCCAAAAAAAAAAAAAAATAAAGCTTTCCTGCTATTTTGTAGTTGCTTTAGGTAGTTAGTGTTAGTGTGTGACTGGCCTTTGTATGTTAGCTCTGTCTGTGTGTGCACACGTGTCTGCTTAGTTATGCCAGACAGGCCAGAAAACCCTGCAGGGTTTAAAAGATGTGCCTCTTGTGGGCATAAGAATCCCCATTTGGATGCCCACAAGAGGTGCGTTTATTGCTTGGGCACGGGGCATCTGGATATGCCTTGTGATATCTGCTTGATATTCACTCCCCAGGCCCTGGCGGACTGGAGGAATAAGCTCATCCTCCGAGGGCTTCTTCCCTCCTCTGGAGTCCAGACTCCTTCCCAGAAGAAGCATGCCCCCCCACTTCCCTGGGGACATCAGCTTCCTTTTCCGAAAAGAGAAGAAAGTTATCTGAACCATCTACTTTAAACTTATCCCCAGATCTGAGCAGCCCCTCGGATCCAAGGAGTTGGCACCGGCTAAACCTCTCTCCCTGCTGGATCCATCTAGCTTGGATCTGACAGTATCTCGAAGCCGACAGAGGTTATCCAGATCCATAGCTCCTCTTCTCCGGAGTGATCCCAAGTCACTCCTAACCAGATCATTGACCTTGGAGCAGTACTCCGCACCAGAGCAAGTCTCCCTCCCCCACCCAGGCAACCCATACAGGTGGGTCAGCGGTGCAGTCTACTCATTCTTCATTATACTGTAGGTCGTCTCGGCTCTCACACTCAGAAATGGATCAGATGATGAGGAGTTTCCTCAAAGCCCAGATCCAGTTGGGGATTTTGCCCTCTCCGACCCTTACTGGCTCCATGAGAGCTCTGACCCCAATTACTCAGCCCCCCTCCACCTCTGCTCCGGCCGGTTTCAGAGTCGCAGAGCCTTGTGATCCTCAGTGGATCTGCATCGGATCAGGGAATATCCCTTTCCTCTGACCTGACCCTGACAGTGTCCAAGACCTACTTGGCTCAGATTTATTGGAGCAGAATGGGTACTGGATCCAAGGGGTTGACGCCGGGTCCTCAGAGTTGGTGTTGACTCGTACTTTGTCCTTCTCAGAGCCGTGCCTCCCTCTGGAGGCTTCGGTCTTCGACAGCTCGGGCCTGGTGCCTTCTGGCAATGATGGATCTGGGGTGGCCTCCTCTCTTTCCTGCTTAAGGGCTCTGGACTCGGGGACTCACCCTGTAACCTCTGCATTGCAGGTGGCAGAGAGGGCTTTTTCAACTCCGCGATATATGATCCCTCATTCGCCAGACTCTTCCCATTCTCTGTGGATTGAAGCTGTGCTCCTGCCACTCTGATCCATGGTCAGCCCCTCTTGGACAGCCTCCAGCCAACCCCTCAACAAGGGGTTCCCCTGTCTTCTGAGTCCTCCCGCAAGTATCCTGCAGAAGAGGTTCCCTGGAAGAATCGGTGCAAGAGGAAGCACATTGACTCCCCCTTGGAGTCTTTAACAGAGGGCACTGACTTCGATGAAGGGGGAAGGGTCTCCTAGATCTCCACCCGATGATGTCTTCTTTGGAGATATTTTAGAACTCCTGAAGGAAAGGAAAAGGGTGGATGGTCTTTCCAACTCCCTTCTTTGGAGGAGTCTTTCAGGCATTCAGGATGGGACCATCTACATCCTGTTTGCCCCCCCCCCCACCCCCCACCCAGCGGACCAACTTATTGATCTTATAGCCTGCCAAGCTTGGAAGGAGCCTGACACTATAGAACCAGTCCCAAAACATACAGACAGGTACCTTAGTCCCACCAAGGATTTCCCATTCTGGAGCAAAGAGATTCCGGTTGATGCCATTGTGGTGTCAGCAGCCACTAAAAAGGAGCTCACCAAACAGAGCTCTTTTGTCCACCACCTGAACAAGGAGTCCTGGACCCTGGAACAGACATGGGAAGTGAGTGTAGGCCTCAACTGCTTTTTTGCTTAGAGCACTGAATTGTCTGGCACATTTTACTCACCCCCAGAGAGACCTGGTGAAAGAACTTTACACATCTCTGGGGCATTCGCTGTCGGAGGAAACCTTCAAGAAGTTTTTGACAGAGCTGAACACTATGGCTTCTATTGTTAATTCCTCGATGAGACTATCTCCCATGCAGTGGAGGGAACCCCTCAAGTGGCTGGTGCAGGCATAGTCATCAGACTACATGCCTGGATGAGACTATGCAGGTTTGCATACCCCTTCAAAGCATCGTTTATTAATGCCCGTTTTGACGGTTCCTCTTTGTTTGGACCATCAGTTAAAGAAACCCTTACCCACAGCGAATAGGATTGCAAGACTTTATCTGCCATAGGGATCAAGTTTTCTTCCCCCCAATGGATCTTTTCTAGGAACTAATGGAGTGGGAAGAAGATGTAGTTCCGCAAATCACAAGCAGCCTTCCCATATTTGCAGGATGATTCCTCTTCCAGAGGCAGAGGGAGAGGATTCAATGATTGGCACTACCCTAGAGGCAGAGGGGTCCATAGAAACAGGGGTTCAGGAAATCCTTCTCTGACCAGCCCTTTCAGCATTCCTGAAGCACTGCCTGGCTGTCCTGTTCTGGAGGTAGTCAGGGACAGGCAGACTTTCATTACACCCAGTAGCCTGGACAAACATAACAATAGATGCTTGGGTGTTAAACATTATATCCAGAGGCTACTATATTCCCTTTTCCCTACTACCTCCTCTTTTGGTTGAGTGTCTCCCCGACATGCCACCCAGTCAGAGGGAGATTGTCCTTATGGAAGTACAAAAATTTCTAGATAAGAGTCATCCAGCGGGGTACCAATCGAACAACCCAGATGCAGAACTTACTCACGTTTCCTTTTGGTGCCAGAGAAGACCGAGAACCTCTGACCCATTCTGGATTTCAGCAGTTTGAATCTGTTTGTCAAGAAGACAAAGTTCCTTATGGCTATGGTACAGGCCATTCTGCCACTCTTGCACAGGGATGAATGGATGTGCTTAGTATGCATCCTGGAGATCCACTATCATATCAAAATAGACAGGCACCCCAGGAGATTTCTATGCTTCCAGCTGGGAGCTGATCATTACCAGTTCAGAGCACTGCCCTTTGGCCTCACCACAGCCCCCTGGTTGTTCACCAAGTGCATGACGGTGATCACAGTGTATCTCCATTTGCAAGGTTTCCAGGTATGCCCCCACCTGGACATTTGGCTGCTAATGGCACCCACAAGGCATCAACTACTTTGGGCAGTTCCATTGATGTTGTGCCTGTTTCTTCATTTGGGGATCACAATTAACAGGGCCAAATCCACGATGGTCCTGGTTCAGGACATTGAATTCATCGGAACCTAGTTGAACACGATAACACAAGTTGCTGCTCTTCCCTCACAGCGGATATTATAACTCAGGCAACAGGTTCAATGTTTACTAGACACAACATCTCTTTCATCTCGCTCAATTCTCATAGCCTTGGGTTCCATGTCAGCTGCCATCCTTCTGGTACGACTGGCCAGGTTCTTCATGTGAGTTTTTCAGTGGACCCTGACTGTTCAGTGGTCCATTTGGGTCAGCTGTTATCAACCCCAATCAGGCTTACCTGAATTTGCAGATGTCATCTACAATGATAGATGCTCCCAGATGATTTTCACTTAGGCAAGCCCTTTGTCCTTCCTCCTTCCTCCTCCATTGGCCACAGTGACCACGGACACCTCCCTCTTGGGGTGGAAGGACATTTTCAGGGATGGATGGTCCAAGGCACACGGTCCTCCACAAAGACTAAATTGCACATAAATGTTCTGGAAATAAGAGCAGTCCTCCTTGCATTGCAGGCCTTTCAAAACTGCCTCCCTCTGGGAATGACTGCAGTCTTTTTGGACAATATGTCAGTTGTGTGGTACATCAACAAGCAGGGGGGGACCCAATCATACCCACTCTACAGAGAGGTGATGAGAGTCTGGGAATGGGCGATGACTTTGAACCGCTTTCTAATTGCAGCACACATCCTAGGAGAATCCAACATTCTGGGGGACAAGCTGAGCAGGTCTATCTTGAGTCTTCACGAGTGGTCTCTGAACCAGTCAGTAGCGAACAAGATTTTCAGCCAATGGGGTCAACCTTGGTTTGCCTCTCTCCTCAGCAACAAATGCAGCTAGTACTTCCCTTCTGATCCCTCCAATGGGCGAGACACCCAGGGATGTTCTAGTCCACGATTGGCCCCTGAGTCTCCTGTATGCATACCCTCCAATCCCCTTGATACCAAAAGTTCTACAGAAAGCCAGCAGGTTGAAGTCCAGTCTCATCCTCATTGCTCCTCATTGGCCTCGTCAGGTATGTTCTCCCTTGCTGCAATCTCATAGCAAATATCCTCCATGGATATTGGATCCCAAACAGGATCTGATCTCACATCCGACAGAGCGACAACTTCCCAATCTCTGCTCCCTCAAATTAACTGCTTGGTTTCTCCACTTCCAATAGTTTTGCTTAAGTCCAGGCTCCCCTCTCCTGTTCGTGACGTTGTTCTTGCTTCTCAAAAGCCCTCCACCAAGAAAGTATATAGTAGCAAATGGAAACGTTTTTCTATCTGGACTTCACAGAGGAATATAGATCACTTTTCAGCTTCTGTCTGAGATGTACTCATGTTTTAGAGTTCTCTTTTTCATGAGGGAGTTTTTCTATGATAAAGGTGCAACTTGCAGCCATCTCAAATTTTCATCTCAGGAAGGGATTTGGTTCTCCCTCTACTCTTTCTTTTTCCAAGCTTTGTTGGGCCTTCTTGAAAGGAGTCTTTCATCTGAGACCTCTGGTCAAGGATCCATCTCCTCCTTGGGATCTTACCTTAGTGTTACAGGGTCTTACACAGAAATCCTTCAAACCTGCTAGCTCTTACGAGCTGAAGTATTTGTCTTGGAAAACAACCTTTCTTGTGGTCATTACATCAGCCAGACATGTTACAGAATTACAGGCGCTGTCTTCTTGATCCCATATATAGTCTTCTTTAAGGATAGAGTTTCCTTAGGACGAATCCTTCTTTCATTCCAAAGGGTTGCCTCTGAGGCCAACATGAATCAGACCATTCATTTGCTTGTGTTCTTTCCAAACTGTTCTAATAAAGGCGAATATATCTTGCTTTCCTTGGATGTTCACAGACAGTTACATTTCTGCTTACATAGGATTAGACCTCACACAAAGTCAGAGCATCTGTTCATTGCCTTTTCACCTAACAGGTTGGGGCAAGCTGTGTCCAAAATTACGTTGGCACGATGGATTATGGAATGTATTTCCACAGTTTATTCACAGCAAGATCAATGTCAACGCTTCAGCCTTTTCTGCTAAAACTCCGATAGATGAAATCTGTGCTGCAGCCACTTGGTCCTCAGCTCATACCTTTGTGTCTCAGTACAAGTTGGATATTGTTTCTAGAAACAGGGAGTCCTTTGGTTCTGCAGTGGGTGCTCAGGCATATCCTTCCTTAAGGTCCTCCCGGGGTTTGTTGTAGCTGGGGACTCTGACCCATTCATAATACATAATGAAGTGGACAGCGTCAGATAAGAAGTTATGTACTTACCATAACTCAGTATCTGTGTTGTCCAGTTTAATTATGCATCACTTCCCACCCTCTGCCCCCCTGCCTTATTCAGCTGAGAACTACCTAGAGGATTGGGGAACCCACTGGTTCCTAGTTTGTAAGATCTTTATTACTGCTTCTCTATTGAGTTTTTCATCTTGTGATAAGGGCAGCAAAGTCGGTCTGA
>NC_056726.1:885453523-885471023 GCF_019279795.1 Protopterus annectens | reverse complement strand
AGTTAAAGTTCTTCCTGGATATACAAACAGAAGGCAAACAAGGTACTCCCAACTCAAAACTGGACAACATATGTATAGTTCAGGCCAGAAGCAATCAGCAAACAGGGTGAGGTGAAGAATAATTGGACATTAACACTATATTGCTTTCACAGTGTGCTCTATTCAAGAGAATGGCACTGGACACAGCACCAGTACCAGTGTGAGTACAAATTCATTCACAGTATCAATGGACATATGAGAATAATAGATAATAAATACCTTGAAGGCAGCATTACACCTGGCAAGCTATCCGCTGGCTGCACAAAGCCATGGGGAGGCAGTGCAAACCTTATGGGATAAACTCCAAAATGTATGTCATAAGTAATACAACAGATTCTTTTTCATAGCCTGTTGTTTATCAGCCCTATGTGGAGCATTTATATGGTTAAAATAAGAATAGCCTAAGGATAAATAGCAGCAACATATGACTGATCTGGAGATGAAGAACTACTGGCTGGCTCCAGCCTCATGGGCCACAGAATGTACTGTAGTACAATGCCTACAACACTACCAAACACCACAGCAGCCCACTCACACAGTGTCATCATAGACTGGCACTTAAGAAGGAACAGTTTTCTGCCATTAGTAGGGTACCATGAGTACCCAGCAAAGGTAAGGGCTGTATTGAAGAAAACAGTGGAGTAATGAAGCTTGGATCCCAAACATATACCACACACTCCGTTAGATGCCATGCTCATTTAGCATAGTGGCAACTTATGTGCAGTGGGCAAGGACATCATGGGAGAGCATAAAAAAATTAGGAAGATGAAGTCCAACGCTTATGAAAGATAGCTGAAAATAAACTCTTCTAACTTGCCTAACATTATCGCTTATTTGCAGACCCTGTGTGTTACCTGTAAGACATGCATTGCACCTTCCAACAACACCTTTTGTTGACTGGAGCTTCCTGCATGTTTGATTGCCTGGTACCTTGCTGGTGCTGTTCCACGTGAATGGAAACATCTGTCTTATATATTATCTTCTGGAACATGCTGACATTACCTGTGATGCATTGTGGTACCTAAGATATAACATGCAAAATTTGTGTTAAAGGCCTGATTACAATATTTACACTGACGCCACACGGTTTGCTGAGCTGTACACCCTTCCACAATCCTTACTGTTGCCTACTATTCATGGTGATACTTATATTGAGGGTTCAAATGCCATTTTGGATATGTGCAGTTCTTGCTCTGTATGCCATTCTCCAGCAGACAGAGTGCTGTCCATCAGTAGGGTACATGGTCCATTCCACCCTGCTTGACCTCTTACAGCTATGCAACCATAACAAAAACTGTAATCTTTTATAGCCACAGAAATAAAACATGGCTGACACAACAGATTTCTATCCCAAGGAATCCTGTACTTACTGAATAAACTTCCTATGCATGTCAAGCAATACTACACATCATCTGTAATCAGTAATATTCTGAATGAATAGCATGGAAATCATAAATCCTTTTTAGGGTATATAGCATGGTGCTTCTGGACCATGGAGTTTAGCTCATTCAACAGTGCTCAGGATTAGCTGGATATGCTTATCAATGGTCTTTTAAACTGTATGAGGAGTACATACCTATGAACTTATCAACCTAATATATAATTACCAAGTATCTCACAAGTGTGTATGCTGCATATAGAATATATATGCAGACAAAAACATCAATTTATTGATGAATGTATTGCTATAATCCTTCTCATCTGAATGTCATAATATGGTTATTAGTATATACCACTGACCACACCAGTTTTCATACTACCATGACTGTGCTACAGATACCTCTGAATTGCATATGCCCTGCTTGTCAACACTCACTGTATAGTTTAGCTTTACATACTGTGCTATTTTTCATTTCTGAATAAGCCGTTGTGGTGCAACGGTAGCGTTGTCACCTCACAGCAAGGGGTTCTCCCGCTCGATTATCGGCTGGAGCTCCTTCTGTGTGGAGTCTGCATGTCCTCCCCACGGTCTAGTGGCATTCGACAGACATGCGTGAATGAGCATGCCTTCGTTGAAGGTTAGGCGTCAGGCTGGCACCTCGGCACCGTAAACATCTACTGCCAATCATTAGCGGATCAGAGTTCCGCTGTGGCGACCCCTAACTGGGAAAAGCTGAAAGAAGAATGTCCTGTAAGAGTACTGACTATATACATAACAAGGTACCTGTAAAACAAACATTTAGTTGTTTATTTTAGTAAGTAATGAAAACAACAAATAGATGTATGCTCTACTCTCCAAGGTACCATAAATTACACTGTTTGAAATCATTTAATGTATTCCCCTTATTCCTTTATTCAGCTGTTTATTTGTTTATTTACTTATTAATTTCAGCTTGATAACCATATAAGTGGGTGGCTGGCAGACCCTTTTCAGTCACAACTTGAGCTCCATGGAGCAAGACACAAACAGAAGATTTGAAATAGAATAAAGAAGACAGAATATATGTGTGTGAATGAGAGGGAGGATAAAGGAATGGTGAGGATGCAGGGAGTAGAGGTGGCGAAGGTGAATGAGTTTAAGTACTTGGGATCAACAGTTCAGAGTAATGGTGAGTGTGGAAGAGAGGTGAAGAAGAGAGTACAGGCAGGATGGAGTGGGTGGAGAAGAGTGTCAGGAGTGATTTGTGACAGACGAGTACCAGTAAGAGTGAAAGGGAAAGTCCACAAGAGGGTAGTGAGACCAGCTATGTTATATGGGTTGGAGACAGTGGCACTGGCAAAAAGGCAGGAGTCAGAGCTGGACGTGGCAGAGTTAAAGATGTTAAGATTTGCACTGGGTGTGACGAGGATGAACAGGATTAGGAATAAGTATATTAGAGGGTCAGCCCAGGTTGGAAGGTTTGGAGACAAAGCCAGAGAGGCAAGATTACGTTGGTTTGGACATGTGCTGAAGAGGGATGCAGAGTATATTGGGAAAAAGATGCTAAGGATGAAGCTGCCAGGTAAGAGGAAAAGAGGAAGGCCTAAGGTAAGGTTTATGGATGTGGTGAGAGAGGACATGCAGGTGGTTGGTGTGACAGAGCAAGATGCAGAGGACAGGAAGAAATGGAAACAGATGATCCGCTGCGGCGACCCCTAATGGGAGCAGCCAAAAGAAGAAGAAGAAGACTACTTTCTGAAAGAATGTCAAACAGCTTGGCAAAGTGCTTAAGTGGAATTCAAGCAAGATGACAGTTGAAAAGATATAAGAAATGTAAATGAGGTCAAACTATAACTACAGCTTTGCAGGCAAGAAGGGCATTATTGCTCACGCCTGAAATATTGGTATGTATGTACATATGTAAAATGTATAAATATAAATAAGCTGTTTAGTAGTGTGGCTATGTTAAGTATAGAAGGGTCTTTCCAGTTTTATTTATTTTTTTTAGCTTTATGTGCAAGTAGTGTTCTTTAAACTAATGAGTGTGTATTATAGATGTCTTGCATTGTCGTGATTCATCAGCAAAATTGTCTCTTTGCAACAAAATATCACACTTGCTTTTACTTGCAATTTACACTGTTTCTCTGCAAACCTGTTACATTAAATCAAAATGTCTATCTTTCTGTCTATACATACATATGATAGTTATGAAACTGTCAAATAAATAAAACTATGACTTCACATGGAACCAGAGTGTCTACTTGCTTGTTTATTTTGTAAAATAAATGAAACTATAATTTCACATGGAATATGTGTGTCTGTTTACTTATTTATGTATGTATAAAGTTGTACTAGCTAGTTCTAATTTGCAACTAGGCTGTCTAGTGTATAGGAATATGCATGCAATAAATGCTATTAATTTCTTGTGATGTCATGACATTTCAGTTATAATTGAAGCCCTACCTTTCAACGTTATAGTGCACTGAGAAAAACCTTGACATAAACATTTAATTGGCTAAAGTAGTTACTAAAGTCCAAGATAAAAGAGTAGACAGCGGTGACTTTACTCAAATGTGTTACACAACAGCAAAAAGGTACAAGCAGAAGACATAATCCATATGACTCGAAGATGACTAGTTACTCCCCAAGAAATACCCTCTACAACTTATCCCCCTACTGTTACTAAAGAACGGGTCCTCACTGAGCTCTTCATAGTTAAAAACCACTTGAGCCACGGATGATGGGCAAAAAACTGCATACTGCCTATCTCGACCTGGTAAAAGCATTCAGCACACTACATCACTTGGGTATTACAAACTCAAAAATTTAGACATACATCTGTATGTAACCCGATGGATAGTGAAATGGCTTATGGATAGGACACATGAAGTTAGGGTGGGGGTATCCACCTCCACCAACAGGCCTGTTAGTAGTGGTGGTTCAGAGGACTCAGCACTTGGACCTCTCCTGTTTGGAATACACTTCTATGAAGTCATAGCAAATATAGAGAGTCTTTGGGTCACCAGATCTGCAGATGACTGCAAGTTGGGTGCAATGACTGATTCCTCCAAAGATGTAGATATCCTTGAGGGGGGTCTGAGAGCCATGTAACTGGTGCCAGAAACATAGCCTAATACTCAATGCAAAAATGCATATTTATACCATTTGGTAAGATGACCACCCCTGCAAATTACAACATTAATAACACTTTCCTAAGAGGAGACCCAGTGATGGGGGACTTGAGAACTCAGGTTGACAGTAACCTGAACTTTGATCACCGTGTGTCCACGGTGGTGAGAAAATCCTTCTATGTGGGGCAAGTTACAAGTTATGGCAAGGTATCCAGATCTAAGGAGATCATAGTACCGCTATGCTTAGCCCTCATTAGACCAATAATCTAGTACACTGCACTCTTCAGCATGTACCTGACCAGGCATTTGCAACAAGCATAGTGGCCACAGAGATTCCTCATTAAAAGAATAAAGGGTGTAAATAATATGTCTTATGTGGATCACCTCAAACTCTTTTTCTTGTACTCAGTCTCCAGCTATAGTGGAATGTAGGGAAAAGGTAGGGTACTAGTTTGCAGTGAACCTTTCTTTAAATAAGCTATACTTTATTGGGTATGACACTGATGCATACAGTGTATTTTATATAGCATATATCATGGATTGAGGTAGGGTAAAAAATAAGAGACACATTAAAAAGTGCCGGATCCTCATAGGTGCACTGGTTCCCGGACTGGAAAAACTGGCAGTATAGAATCTTCAAGACACACAAACATTCCAACAATGGGGTTGGAACAGGTTTAGGGGAATGATGCCCCTACCCCATTGTAGAAGGAATTACTAGTCCACAAAAACTGATAGGTCATAAAAAGAGCCATAAAAATGATAAACTGGACTGCTTAGGATAAGAAAGAAATGATGTATCGTTACTATTATGCAAGATGCCAATAATTTCCAGATGCAAGAAATTCAAAAACATTGAGAGAAATCAGAGAAAAGGAAAATACTTACACAAGAAAAACTGTGAAACCTTCAAATGCATCTTTGTGTTCATTAATACAACTGATCCATGAAAAGCATTAGATAGGCAAAAACTTTGAGCCATTTGGAAAAAGAAGCAACCAAGGTAGTGCAAAAAATGTAAAGAACAAAACCCAGATATTTTTGAAAGGCATGAAAAATAAACATGGATATGGGAAAGAAAGCGATCTGTTTTGCTGTGATACTTATGCAAAGGAGACAGCCAAAGTAATCAATACCAGAAAGCATCTCCAACATTATTTGAAGAGAAATACAGGCAAAGTATCCTGATATGGAAACTTTCACAACACAAAAATAGGATCACAGAGGGGTAATGTAAAACAGAAGATTAGTAAAGTGGAAGTTAAACCAATAGAAGCTAAAGTTATGGAATACTTCCAAAGTGAAGGATTTAGTGTAGAAAAGAAAGTCTAACATAACTTTATGTTACAGCATGATGGAACAATTAGTCCCCAAAGTAAAGAAAACATAAAGAGCGGGAGACATCGGTGGAAGAAATATGGACATGGGAATGTATAATAACTTTAATGTGGCACAATAATTATGCAAAGGCAGAAAAGAAAACAAATCAATACAAAAAAGTGGCACCAAATATAGTTGCAGAGAAATACAGCAAAGGCATCTGGATATACAACATTTCACAATACAAAAAATAAGAAAACAAAGGGGGAAAGTAGAAAAGAGGATTGCTAATGGGGAAGTTAAAGAAATAGAAACTGTAGTTATGGATTACCTGTGAAGTAAAGTATTTAGTGTATAAAATCCAGCAGTGGTAATGTTGCAGCATGATGGGTCACTGAGTCTAACAAATGAAGGAGAAACAGATGAAACGGAAAGCATCTAATCACTTGCCACATGATGATACTCTACAGCCTTCAGTAGTAAATGAGTACAAAACTTCAGTTTGAATTGTACAGCAAGGAAAGGAGCAAGAAACATTGACAACTCTGACACAGTCAGTGTTGTGTAGCGATAGACAAGTGACAACTCTGACACAGTCAATGTTGTGTAGCGATAGACAAGTGAATTCCCATATGAAAGAGCAACAGATGATGCAGCATGCAGCTGAAGATAACATGTCACAGAAAGATGTTCACTAACTTTCTGCAGAATCCCTGAAGCAAACAGAGAGCAAATGTAACAGCTGCTTTATTTAATAGAGACGGACATATAAAGATCAATGAAAAAATATTACAGTCACTAAGACCCAAAATGTTAGAGTCTGATTAAACCAATTAATACAGTAATTAAATCTTTCAACAGAAACTTGTGTAATATAACAGAAGTAAATAGGCTATATTAATGTGCAGCTAAATTAATAACAGTTAAAGTCTTACCACAAAAACACTGGGCAGTAAGGGAAAGGAATGGAAGAAATCAAATGACATAAGAGAAGTGCTAAATACAGACAATTATAAAGCAGTTAAGGTAAGAAGTATTACTGTTAGAGGAGTACAGCAGAGGGAACAGATCAATACAGATAGAGAACTCTAAGACTGAGATGTGATGAAAGCAATGCACAGTATCAGAACAGATCAGTATCTATTGTGCACTATCACAAGTAATAGACTAAAAATATAAGCACAGGCACAGAAACGTAGAAGATACACAGATAAATATAATGGAAAAGTACAAAATAAGCAATATATTGATAATCCAAAACACTTTTATACAGAACTGAGAAACAAGGCAAAAAGGATTGAAGCACCAAAAAAAAAAAAAAAAACAGAAATCGATACATTTTGGACAAATATATATCAAGATCCTGTGGATCATAAAGATCCTGAATGGATCGAAAAAGTAGAAGAAAGAAGTTCAAATGTTGGGGATGTGAAACTGGATGAAGTAATGGCCAGAGAAATTGAAACAAAGTTAAGAAAAGATCATAACTGGACAATCTCAGGCCCAGATGCAGTACCTAACTTCTGGCTAATAGTATTAACATCTTTATATGAATATTTAGCCATGATTAAATATATATGCGTACCCGGAAAAGACACCAACCTGGCTAACAAAAGGAAAAACAATATTTCTACTTAACAACAAACATGCAAGCTACCCTAAAAATTATAGACTAATAAACTTGCCTTCTGTATATGTATTATCTATAGACTGGAATTGATGCCGACAAGAGTTTGTAGTCATTTAGAAGAAAACTCAGTCATGGCAATACAACAAAAGGGTAACAAAAGAAAGTCATATTGAACCAAGTTTCATTTTTTGTAGAATAAATTCATTAAGGAAAAAATGTAAACAGGGGAAGAATGTAAATATATCATGGATAGATTACAAAAAAGCATTTGCCAGTATCCTACATTCATGGATGAAACGGGGCTTAAAAATGTATAAGATACACCCTACAGTGATCAATTATGTTGCAGCAGCCATGAAACAGTGGCAAACCACTTTGCAGTTACACCATGATAAAGGACAAATTACAGGAAAAAAAATTCAAAGGGGATATCATCTCCTGTTGGTATTGTGGCATCATCCATGAAGACAGTGGGATGCTGCTCAGTGGCTGGCTCATACCTGCCTGTGTCACATATGGTCCAGAGAGGCACGTCTCAGGTCATTCACATCCACATGGACTATGACCGAGTCATACTGATACTTCAGGTTTAGTGACCTCAGTGCTTGCATGTGATGAATCTTGGTCCCTGATAGGCAACTAACTGTAACTTCTCCTTATCTAGCCTGGTGACAGAGACATTGGTATGTCTCACAATGGAGTCTCCCATGAACAATATATTTGATTCTGTGGTGTTGCATCTCATGGCCTTGATAGTTAAGGCACAATGACGGGTGGTTTTATGTGATGTGGTGGGAGTTGTCTTATTTGTGTGCATGCAGTGTTTCTGACAACTATGTTTGAGAGGAATTTGAGGTTTGGGTAAGTTGCATGTGAGCTCATCCTCAATTATAGTTTATTGGCCATTTGGGCAGTTTTTCCATCCCTTTCAACTTTCTAGTTTAAAAGCCTGCATTTGCGCTTGTTTCCCACCTTTCCTGTAACTAGTCTAGTCCAGATACAAATTTGCTGTATCCAGGACTGTTTATAAGCTTCAGAGCCCACAAGGCTTTCTGTGTTGGAGGGAAGCCTTTTAGCTTATCAGTGGGAGTGGTATGCACTAGGTAGCATTTTACCACAACAGGAGTGGTTTCTGGCCCAGAATCTGTAGCTTTTTGGGCAGTTTTTCCATCCCTTTCAACTTTCTGGTTTAAAAGCCTGCATTTGCACTTGTTTCCCACCTATCCTGTAACTAGTCTAGTCCAGATACAGATTTGCTGTATCCAGGACTGTTTGTAAGCTTCTGAGCACCCCAAGCCTTTCTGTGTTGGAGGGAAGCCTTCTACCATATCAGTGGGAGTGGTAAGCACTAGGTAGCCTATCTACTACAAGAGGAGTGGTTTCTGGCCCAGAAATTGTAGTTTATTGACTGTTCAGGCTGTATTTCCATCCCTTTCAACTTTCTGGTTTAAAAGCCCATGTTTGCGTGAGTTTGCACTTGTTTAAGCTCTGCACTGCAGTGCCAAGCTGAGGTAAACCATTCCTGGTGCCAGAAAGTCTCCTCTTCAGTTTTTCCCATAGATCTTGCTAGTTCCTTATCTCTTGCACTACAGATAGCTTAATCACTCTGCACTTCAACAGGTTTTTGTAGCACTTATTGTAGCACACAAGTGACATTAGCACTAGTCATTCTTCAAGGAAATAGCTCCAGTACATAGCAGTTATAACCACCCCTCCTGGCATGATTAAAGGGCAGTTCCCTGAGGTTTCTCCTATTAACCTGGTGCACTTGGGTATTCTGAGGTAGTGTAACAACTGCCTCATGTACACAGACAACCCTCTCCTCTTACCTCCCAACACTCAGACTTGTGAGAGATGCATTTATATCACCAAATTGGAAGCTATGCACTCTCCCAGCCAAGACTGGGCTAGCTGGTTAAGAGGAAAAGGTCAATACCTGCACCACACCAAATGGAACACATAGCTCTCCAAAACACCCACTGTCACAGCTCTTGCATAAAACACAAACCACACATCCACCTTTGTGGACCCTCTTAAATAGAAACTTACCCAAACAACAGAAACCTCTGAAACAGAAATGCACTCAACCGCCACAACACAGCACAAACTGCAGGACACATAGCTCACCTCCAAAGTGTGCCCCTCAACCTAAGCCCCTAAGGCTAAACACCTTGCCCAAAACACTAATCATAGGTGACTCAATACTGAGGCACACAGATGTCCCACTCACTAGGTTGAATAGTGACAGTCAGCTATCAGATGCAGAATCCAACATATAACACACGCACTCAGGTCACTCCACAACAAGTACAAGTATGACACTGTCATTGTCCATGTGGGTGCGAATGACCTGAGACGCACCTCGCTGGACTACATGAAAAGAGACATGGTGGAACTCTCGGATTATGTGGCCCAGGCAGGTATGACACTAGCCCTGAGCAGTATCCTACTATCAACCAGAATGATATCGCAGTACAAACAAAAAAATGATTGACTTCAACAATTGGCTGCATTTCTGGTGTCATTCTAAGGGGATCCAGTATCTGTCTGCTTGGGATGACATGATTCACAGACCTAGATGCTTTGCCAGAAATGGCCTGCACCTGTCACCCCTGGGTTTTTGGGTACTGGCTAAGGCTCTTCCCACCCCATATACTGCTTTTTTTAGGCATGTTCCAAAGACCAAATTACCACTGTAACAGCTATAAATAAATGCAATCTGAAGGTCATGCTGCTCAATGCTAGAAGTCTAAATCTCAAGATGCACTCGCTCGAAGCACTCCTCAAAATGGAGAGCATTGACATTTGTGCTGTAGTGGAGACCTGGTTTAAAGCAACAGAAAGCACCATTGCACTACCAGGCCATAACTCATTCCATACCTTTTGGCCACAAAGCATGGACCAAAACTCCAAAGGCGGTGGTGTCTCCATATTCATAAAGGATATGCAGACCTCCAGACTAGTAGCCCAGCATAATGCATTTCAGATATTGCAGGTACAACTAACATTGAGTAAGATGACAATCCAGGTCACAGCCTCCTATAGGTCTCCAACCATGTCACTAGACTGTCACTCCACGTTCCTAATTACCCTAGAATCTACCAAGGTCCAACCTAGCACTCTCTTACAAGGTGACTTCAACTACCCTTCCATCAAGCGGGGAAAACTACTCAAGCACCAATACACTGGCCCAACACTTCCTCCAATTCATCAATTCCAATGCCCTAGACCAGTTCATCCTCACCCCCACTAGAGGAAGCAATATCCTTGACCACTAGAGGAACCAATATCCTTGACCTGGTTACTACTGACATGGGTGACTGTTGCTCTCCACCAGTGGTTAATACCTCCCTGGTCAGATCCGACCATAAACTAATCACCTTGGAAATACACATCTCACCTACACACCCCACAAAGGTAACCACTTTTAAAAACTTCTTCAAAGCAGACTTTGGACTCCTAAAATCAGAGGTGGCTAACTTCATGGCACCCATGCAAATGGAAAATAGCTACATGACTGCTGAATCATACACCAATGCAGCGTATGAAGATGTACACAAATGCATGGAACTAGCCATACCCAACAGAACCAAGATGCTCTCCTCCCAAAAAAAGAAGCCAATAACTTTTTCAAGTTTGACAACAATATTTACAAGCAAACGTCTGGAGTGGCAATGGGGGCCAGGGTTGCCCCGGCCTTTGCCAATATTGTTATGTCAAATTGGGAACAGGAATACCTCAAAAAGCATCCTGATTATGGCAAAGCAAGGTTCTATGGTAGGTGCATAGATGATTTGGTGTTTGTATGGGAGGGGGAAAAATTGAGTTTGAAAGTATGGTGTATGACTTAAACAAGACAACAAGTTTTTTGATATTTAAACATAGTGGCTATGGCAGGTCAATAAATTATTTGGACATCTGCCTATATATGGATTCCACACAAAACATTCTACATAGTAAAATATACAGAAAGCCTTGTTTCACTAATCAGTACCTACACAAAGATAGCCTGCATCCAATTCACATGAAGAAAAATGTCATCAAAGGCCAAATGATTAGGCTTAGTAGATTAACATCAGAAGATAAGATCTATCATGATGAATCACCGTTGTTAAGAAATTTGTTTTTGGAAAGAGGATACAAAAAACGTTGGGTAAAGAGGTTAGAGAATGAAGTAAAAAGGCTTCGAGACGGTGTAGCTAGACCAATTTTGACTATTAACAAGTCAGTCAATATGGAAGAAATATCAATAGGTACCATAGTAAAAAGTAAAGTGGTAAATGAATTCTATACCGCTTTTCCTCTCCCAATATCCAATGAAATGTGGTATATTAGAGAAATTATAGAAAAAAACTGGAGAATAATTCTTGGGAACAGAGAACTCATGTCATGTGTAGGTTTAAAACCATACTTTACATACAAGAATGTAACCAACATAAAAAACATTTTAGAACATGATAATAGGACAAATAAAGTACCTACAAGGGAAATTAGTAAAAGAAAGGAACCTTTATACAAAATTGTAGACAGTGTCGGTATATTAGTAACACCTCTTTTGTGACGCTCAAGCATATAAATAAGACATTTTGGGCACAGAAGTATCATAATTGTCACAGTGATTATGTGATATATATTGCAACCTGTTTAACGTGTGACAGTCATTATGTAGGTAAAACCAAAAGGATGTTAAAACGTAGGATTTATGAACACACTTTAGCCATTAAAAACAAAGATAAAAACAATTCTTTGGCGAGACATTCTCAGGTGTGTTTGGATTTTAAGAAGTTTGAGTTCTTCGTCCTAGACTTTGTGGAGAAAGGTTTGCTGTTGGGTGATTTAAATAATAAATTAGAACAAAAAGAGACACTATGGCAGTTGTGCTTAGGAGCAGATGACCCCCCAGGTGTGAACGAAGCGATTAACATCAAATGCTTCCTATCACAGAGGTAATTAGAGAAATATTTTCTTTCACTATTTTTCTAGATTCAGTTAGTGTGGATATTACATTATGGATTTCAGTTGAACATTTTAGGGGGACTATCTTATACGCCCAGACACATGGGGGTGTGTGTGTTTGTGCACAAACATATATATACATATGTATGTATGTGTTTTTTTGTGTACACACATTAAGTTTCACACACGCACATTATACAAGTGTTCAGAATATCTATGGGTGTATTTATTCCCAATACACATAGGGGTGTGTGTGTGGATGTGTGTGTGTGTGGGGGGGGGGGGGGGAGCGTAGAGAGAAATGCAGACAGACACATGCACATAAAAGTGAAATACATGCACACCTTTTTATTTGCATTTTTAGTTTCCTCAATAACTTTTAATCAATTGTTTCATTAAGTTATTGTAATAACTCATTCATGTATATTAGATAGTGTGTTAAATATTTTTATAATTTGTAGAAGAACATTTAGATATAGATGGTATACATTTTGAATATAGAAATGCTCTTTTTATAAAATATTATGTCATTTCATTTTGATATTTAAATAGAATATTTATTCCAATAGAATATTCATCAGAATATTTATTATGAATTGTATAAGCAAAGTTACATCATATCCTGTTTGTAAGTATAAAACCAGGAGTTTGGGAGACTTCCTGGTTTTTCTGAGGAAGTTCACGTTAAAAATAAAGAGTGGAAGAAAGCGCTAAATTTATATCTGGCTGTGTGGTTACTTCTGGTTTTCATTCAGTCACCGAGTATCCAGTACCTCCTATACTGAGCCAACAGGTATTGCAAATATACTGGCTGACAGATTCAGTGCCAACTTTACCCCTCTTCCCCCCCAAAGGACCAATTACAATACCAGAAGAATGCCAGGCACCCAGCATTACTGCAGCACTGGTTAAAGCTGCATTGTCCAAGGTCAAAAGTACAGCTTTCATAGGACCAGATAATATCCCTGTCTGTGTTCTACATGAACTACAAAGTGAACTGGCACCATGTCTGTGTGCCCTGTTCAGTCACAGCCTCACCTCAGGCTTTGTCCCTACTGAATGCCGCACTGCTACAGTCATCCCTTCTCCATAAAGGGGGAGTGATTAAAAACCCTGGGAATTATCGCCCCATTACCCTGACAAGCCTAATATGTAAAGCTATGGAATGCATCATCATGGACCTGATTAACAAAGATATAGGAAATTTCCATACTCTAGACCCCACGCAATTTGGCTTTGTGAAAGTGAGATCAACCTGGTTGACTTCGAGTCAGTCACCAGGGCTGTGGAGGAAGGTAAGGCAGTGCATATAGCATACCTTGATCTGGCCAAGGCCTTTGATACCATTCCTCACTCGGGAATTACTGATAAACTCACCAAAGTAGGCATCAATCCCTATATCACTAGGTTGGTTGCAAAATTGGCAAACAGATAGAACAAACAATGTGAAAGTAGCGGACTCCAAGTCAGACTGCCGACCAGTCACAAGTGGAGTCCCACAGGGATCGGTCCTGGGTTCTCTCCATACTTCTGAACCTGGAAACATCAAAAATCTGGACAAAGGCCCATGAAAATAGGTACAAATCTGTACGCTGCTTAACATAATATTTGCATACATAATTGTGTTTCCCTGCCCACTCCAATGGAATTGCGGGATACCAACTTTCAAATGCAAACTGAAGAGATAACCAAAATATGGCTCAAACACAATCTCTGTAGAAGTAAAATTCATATAAATAATCCACATTAAAGAGATCTGTAAGATCTGTAACTAATGAAGAAGTTACTGCTAGCAAACAACTTTATATTTCATTGTTTCATTTACAAATAAAGTGTCTGTTGTTGCCCTTCAGGAAAAAATGACCTACGATAGATTAAAAAAAAATAAACTAGTAATATTGCAATAGAGAATGGATGGCAAACTGATAGGTTCATAGTTACTAGGTATCATTAAATAACACAGTCTGAAAGAAGCAAAGACTGGAAGCTGCGATGCCTGCATGCTGTTAGACTACTATTAATTAAAATAAAAGTAACCACACAGTGAAGCTCTGTAATGCCTGCATGCCCGCACACAAGGCTGCCATTAAGTAAATCTCACACACATACACAATACCTCTCAACCTCTTAGAGCAAGAAATCTGGACAAAGCCATAAACAAAAGTGGGACAAAGGCCCAAAAATAGGGACAATTTTTAAATACTGCTCTTACAAACTTAGAAAGTTGATAGAATAATAGGTTATACATAAGCATGAATTTTCTGAAGGGTATGAAGTCTGAAACTCAAATATCTATAATTTGCCACTAATTTGCCAAAAAAACACACACATTTATGAAAAATGGACCAAAATAGGAGGCAAAAATCTGGACATTCTGTGAAAATCTGTACAGTTGAGAGGTATGTATAATGCTACCAGCCTTGTTACCATGTAAGCAAGTGTACTTTTGTACAGAATTTTTAGCCAGTCTTTACTCTGCTGAAGCCCTACTTAAGCTATGCTTATGCTTCCTGTTGATTTGTGCCTTTACCTTGTTCAACTTTATTATACCCACAAAGAAATCACAAGTTATATAAAACAAACAAATTCACTGTCATCAAGAAGGTAGGACTGCTTAAAAAAAATCAATAAATCTGAGTGCCAAGAACGCAACACAAAAGAAAATTTGAAATTTGTAGAACAAAGGACAAGCATTAAGACTTTTCAAAAGATAACCGTTTCCCTCTCAACTCCATAACAGTTTTTCATCACTAATGCTTTCTTTCCTTTAAAAATTACTTCCTTCTCCTGTATGGCACTAAAATGTAAGGGCTGACATATAAGCCACTGAATTCCCACTTAGCTAACACAACATCCCATATCCTCATTTCTAATAAAGGCAAACCATGTCCCCAGCAAAAACATCTTGAAAGCTCGCACACATTCAGAAACAACAATTTCTAGTAGCAACAGACTAACTACTACTACCTGGCAGTAACAAGTTGGCGGGTGAAGCATCACCGAATCTGCACGTACAGTGGACATCCAGGTTGCAGCACAGCAAACCAAGTGCCTGTGATCTGTGGTGGTTTCGCATAAACAATGACCAATGTTTAACATCAGCTACTTATCATGGCCAAAACAATGCTACCCATAAGACTAGTGACCAAAATTAAAGAAATATGTAACACTTGAATGCACTACACACAATAATATACTAAGTAACCAGGACCAAAGGACTGGCTGCCCACAAAAGGGTGCAGGAATCTTTTTTGGTGTAAAACGAGATCTATGCAGACACACACACACACACACACACACACACACACACACACACACACACACACACACTCGGTTAATCCAAACCTAATCCGAAATGGGCATCCAAATCAAATGGCAAACGAGCGTGGCTTTTCATGCATTTGTAATTTGAAACGAGCGACCTGCTGTTGCTGTTAATTTCTTGTCCGTGCATTTGTAATCTGAAACGAATGGCTGGAGTGCTGCTGTTAAAACAAATGGCTATAATCCAGAGTTTCCGCTTGCATTTGCAGCCAGACCACCCGGAAATGACAACGTGAGCTCCTTGAGCTGAATTCCGACTGACTGGTAGCCCTGACGGAGCTGATGTCATCACACACGTGATGATGTCAGCTCCAACAGCACGCTATTTGAAAACATAAAAAAAATGAAAAAATCAGAAATGAAGGGGTACCACTCGGGAATCATGGCACCCCTTCATTTGGAACCCAAAACTCAGTAAAAACTGAGTAATTCGGTATGGTTGAGAGGTATGGTTCTTTCCTGTTCGGTATCTGCTTCTCAGATGTCCAGGCCAACACAAAGGGACTATGGCTGACCAAGTTCGCAGACGACTGCAAGCTGCGAGCCATTATTAACTAAGTGATGCAGACATCCTACAGAAAGGCCTCAGTGAGACAAATGACTGCTGTCAAAACCATGGCCTTAAGCTTAACGACAAAAAATGCGTTGTCATCCCCTTTGGTAAAAAACTCAGGTCCCACTAATTACCACATCGATGGGAGGCCACTGAATACTGAAGGCATTATAAGAGATCTGGGGATGCAGGTTGACAGCAACCTCTCCTTCGACCACCACATTGTCATTGTGGTCAAAAAATCCTTCTATGTGGCACATCTTATTACTAAGGGTTTTGCATCCAGGAAGAAAGAGGTCATCGTCTCTCTCTACTCTTCCCTCATTAGACCAATCATTGAGTATAATGCCCCATTTGACATTTACCTCACTAGACACCTGCAACAGCTGGAGAGGCCACAGAAATACCTCACGAAGAGGATCCTAGGCATTAAACACATGTCCTACATGGACAGACTCAATAGACTACAGCTATTCTCTGTCTCATATCGCCTACTTAGAGGCGATCTTTGCTTGACTTACAAAGCCATGTCTGACCAGCTCTGTCACAAATGATACATCTAAAGAAACCCCAATCCCTCCGCACCATGCGCTCCAGAGACCTCAACCTCATTACCACAATCAACAGAACATGCTGGAGGGACAAGTTCCTCACCCGGAGACTGCCCATGCTCTGGAATAGACTTCCCAAACATATCAAGCAGAGCACCTCGCTGACCCTCTTCAAGAGAAATCTTGATGAGTGGATGGGTAATAGAAAGTTCACTCCGGGGATCACTCCAGTGGCTCTACTTGATAGAGGCACTGTTAACTAATGTTGGGCGGCATGATGCCAGGGCACTTCTATGGGCTAGGCTTGTAAAGGCTCCAGGGCCATTAGCCTATTTCATACCTATGAACAGACTTCCCATACATGTCAAGCAGTGCACCTCGGTGACCCTCTTCAAGCGCATCCTTGATGAGTGGATGGTAAACCACAAATTCGTCCCAGGGGTTCCACCTGTGTCCCTCAATGACAGGGGCAACAGGTGCTGACTGAGGTTTCCTTTTGGGGATAAACTCTTGGCTAGGCATGTAAGGGCCCCAGGGCCATTAGCCTAGTAACCTCCTATTAGCCTATATGTGGGTCAATGTGTCTAGTCCTTTGTATGTGCTGTGAGTGTTGTGTGTGCTGACAATGGTTTTTGT